>NC_134875.1:11266795-11456795 GCF_049852395.1 Peromyscus maniculatus bairdii | reverse complement strand
GCGATTTTTACTATATTAATCCTACTGATCTATGAGCATGGAAGATCTTTCCATCTTTTCATATCGTCTTCCATTTCTTTCCTTAATGTCTTGAAATATTTTATCATGTAAGTCATTTGCTTGCTCAGATAGAGTTACACAGAGACATTTTATTAATTTATTTGTTCATTAATTCATTATTGTTGCTATTGTGAAATGTACTATTTCCCTGATTTCTTTCTCATTTCATTTGTCATTTATATATTGAAAGGCTACTAAATTTTTTACTTAATTTTGTATCCAACTACTTTGCTGAAATTTTTTATCAGCTGTATGACTTTCCTGTGGAAATTTTAGGATCACTTATGTATACTAATGTATCATATACAAATAAAGATACTCTGACTTCTTCCTTTCAAATTTGTATTTCCCTTTGTTGTCTTATTGCTGTTGCTAAGACTACAAGTATTGTACTGAATAGATATGAAGAAACAGGACTACTTTGTCTTGTTCCTCATTTTAGTGGAAATGCTTTGAATTTCTCTCCATTTAGGTTGATACTGGCTATTGGATTGCTGTAAATCATCTCTGTTATGTTGAAGTTTGTCCCTTGTATCCCTAGTCTCTCCAGGGATCTTGAATTGGCTTTGGATTTTTTTGTCATAGGTCTTTATGCATCTAATGAAATGATCATGGGTGTTTGCCTTTCATTCTGATTATATGGTAGAATACATTTATATTCTTATGAATGTTGAAATATCTCTGCATTTCTGGGATAAAACTTACTTGATCATAGTGGATGATCTTTTGGTTTGCTCTTGGATTCACTTTGCAAGTATTTCATGGAGAATTTTTGTATCTATGTTCATAAACAAATTTGCTCTGGAATTCTGTTTCTTTGTTGAACCTATAACCTCTAGTGAAAAAGAAACAGTAACTTAAAATGTCTCAACCAGCCAAAGCCCAGGGCTAGATTATTTTAGCACAGAATACTACCATAACTTGAAGGAGGAATTAATGCTAGTACTCCTCAAATCATTCTACAAAATAGAAACTTAAGGAACATTTACCAATTATTATGAGGCTACAGTTACTCTGATACCTAAAGCACAGAATTACATTACTAACTAAAATGTATGTAATTACATTATGTTATATTTTATTGGGAAGGAGGAATCATCTGAATTTATTTATTTCCTTCTGTTATGAAAGAATTTTGTGAAAATGTCTGAAAACTAATGTTTTATATTTTCCATATATATATATATATATATATATATATATATATATATATATGATCTCCCTTTCCCCATAATTTTAAATTATGTTCATGTAGACATAATTTCATTTGAGTTGTATATGATAGTCCTTTACCATTTACTGAGGCATAATTCTTTATTTATCTGGTCAAAAATTATGACTTATTAAAGACTAAGTTCAAATCTACTTTCTTTTCCTATCATTTTGACCTATTCAGTTCATTTGCTGAATATTCATGTGAGTGTGTGTATGTGTATGTATGCATGTGTGTAAATCAACCATATTACTGTGATACACTAATCCATGCTATTTTCATTTTTACCATCATGCATTATTATTATTGACACAAGTGTTCTTTGTCCATGACTGTCTCAAACTTTCTGTGTAGCCAAGGATGACATTGTATTTCTTATTTTTCTGCCTCTGCTTCTTGTATATGGGGGTTAAAAGTATATACCACCATTCCTCTTTTACATGGTATTGGGGATCAAATCCAGAGCTCCATGAATGAAGGACTTCATCAACTGAGTTACATCTCCAGCCCTTATGGTTATACATTATTAATGGACAGAGTAATACACTAAAGAATGTATAATTAAGGGATATATGATAACACAGGTAAATAACTATTGCTGATGCCATTCTAAGAGCAGAGCATAGGTCACAATGAAGATGATGAGTAAAGAATCCTTGCCTGATAAATAACCTCAAGGTATCATCATGTAGGCATGTATACCAGTAACAAACCAGTAAACATTCTTGTATAGTTGCATTTTCTGGATGTCCTTTTACTGTCTCATTCTGAACTATCCACACATGTTGGAAACAACAAATGTTTGGGATACTTCTTGTAATAGAAGATAGAAATGGTACAAACCAGTATACAAAATATGACACAGGGCTGTTGAAAAAAGAAAATCTTAATACTTATCTTATTAATAATCACTCATGTTATTAGATCCATAAAAATATTATGTCCATAAAATTTAATGAGACTCTGGTAAATAAGAAACATTGTTAAAACAAGAAAATAATCTTAGAATGTAAAATTATGATTCCAAAGGTTTGGGGAGTCTCAGTAGAAACTTTGAACTAATAGTGACCATCTTTTGTCTCTCAAAGCTTCATTCATACTGGCCTTTCATTAATTCCATGGATTCCTGAGTTAGTTTCTTGCCCTTGGGCATTTTAATTCTATTTTCTTTGACTTGGAGTACAGCTTGATCTGAATTTCATAAAGCTAGATCCTTCTTATCACTGAGCTCTCAGATCTTATGCATTGTCTTAGACTTTCTCACTATATCTATTTATAATTTTACATTTATTTTTATAACCCCTGTTCTAATTTTGGCTCACTCATAATTACTTTGCTTATTAATTTACTTGTTCATTAGTCATTGTTTTTTTTCCTTTTCTGGACTATACACTCATAATGCCAACAACTCTGGGTCCTCTATTCACTGATGAATCTTCAGTGCTCAATCAATTCCTTATATGAAGTAGATATCCCACAATTTCTTAATGAATGTATAAATTTCACCAACATGATAGCAATATGGTCTTAGGGCATCAAATTATGTATGAATTTCTAAAATATTATATATCCCTTTTAGCATTTTATCAAATATAAAAGTCCTTAAAACACCATAATTAAAAATAATGATGTAATTAATGGTCAAGACTAGAAAAGAACAAGTGTGAATGGCCTTTAAGAATACTATCTATTGGTTTAGGAACATGGCAGAAGTAGATTCTCATTTATGGTCCATCTTCCCATACACCAAGAGGACTTGCAAGGACATAAAAATGTGGAAGTGATGTAAATATAATATGCATGTAGAAAACTGAAAAAATAAAGTATAGCAAAAACTAAGACAATATTTAAGCAAATGAGGTAGTATATCCCCCCATCACATATATTATATATTATATGTTGATCAGATCCCTTATACTCCTTCCTGGATTTTTAGTTTAAATAATATAAAACAGACCAGAAGAAATACAGGTCTTCCATCCATAACCAAACTCTATTACCTGCAGAGAGCAATCCAAAAGGTATACAAAGAAATGAAATTTGGCAGATGGATGTGTTTCATTTTGCAGAATTTGGAAGATTAAAGTATGTACATCATACCATTGACACCTATTCAGGATTTCAATGGGCAACTCCTATGTGTTCTGAAAAGGCTGATTCTGTGATTACACACCTATTAGAAGTTATGGCCATTATGGGAATACCTGTACAAATTAAGATAGACAATGCCCCACCATATGTCTCCAATAAAATGAGACAATTCTTTGCTTATTATAATATAAAGCATGTTATAGGTATACCACACAATCCCACAGGCCAAGCAGTCATAGAAAGATCCAATCAAACTTTAAAGGATATGCTAAATAAACAGCAACAGGTAACAATGACTCCTAGAAATAGATTGCATAGTGCTTTATTAACTTGGAATTTTCTCAATGCTGATGAGAAAGGAACAACAGCTGCGGAGAGACATTGGAAAACAGAAAAAACTCCTGAGCTAAACCAACTGGTCTAATTCAAGGATGTACTGACCTCAGAATTGAAACCTGGATATGTTCTATGTTGGGGAAGGGGTTTTGCCTTTGTTTCTGCAGGAGAAGAAAAGCTATGGATACCAACAATATTAATAAAAATTCGATTCGAACAGGAGAAACCCCTTGATGAGGAGAAGTAAAAGATCATCCACCACAGTGACATCTCTACAAGTTGTAAGAAAAATTTAACAATCAAAGGTTGGGGTAGGGTTCTGTTTTTGTCTTTCCAGGATAATGGAAATACCCATATTCCAGAAATCATAAGACCTTGGATATCCAGATGTTTACAGCAGAAAGAAGGGATCTATTGTTACCAATCTACACAGGGTAAAATCTCACTGTCTAACATCTATATCTCTATCAATCTAAAAAACTTGTGTTTCACTGTGGAAATCAGTATGGCAGTTTCTCAGAAAATTAGGAATCGAACTACCTCAAGACCCAGCCATCCCACTCTTGGGCATCTACCCAAGGAATGCTGATTTATACCATAAAGATACATGCTCAGCTCTGTTCATAGCAGCACTATTTGTAATAGCCAGAACCTGGAAACAACCTAGATGCCCATCAACAGAAGAATGGATGAAAAAAATGTGGTACATATACACAATGGAGTACTACTCAGCAGAGAAAAACAATGAAAGCATGAAATTAGCAGGCAAATGGATGGAACTAGAAAAAATCATCCTGAGTGAGGTAACCCAAACCCAGAAAGACAGTTATGGTATGTACTCACTCATTGGTGGATTCTAGATATAAAATAAAGAACAATCAGACCACAACCCATAGAACCATAGAGGCTATATATATAGCATGGAGGTCCCTAGGATGACTGTGGCATATAATAAATTTCAGTTTTACTCAATTATTGAAAAAAATAGCCAAATGAATGGAAACACATGAACTATGAACCAAAGGCTGAGGGGCTCCCAGCTGGATCAGGCCCTCTGAATAGGTGAGACAGTTGATTGGCTTGATCAGTTTGGGAGGCATCTAGGCAGTGGGACCAAGTCCTGTGCTCATTGCATGAGTTGGCTGTCTGAAACCTGGAACTTATGCAGGGACACTTGGCTTAGTCTGGGAGGAAGGGACTGGACCTCCCTGGAGTGAATCTACCAAGTTGATCACAGTCCTCGGGAGAGGACTTGTCCTGGAGGAGGTGGGAATGGAGGGTGGGCTGGGGGTAAGGGGAGGGCGTGGGAGGGGGGAGAATAGGGGAACCCATGGTTGATATGTAGAACTGAATGATATTGTAAAATAAAAAATATATATAAAAAAAAAAAAACTTGTGGTTCCAATTCAATTATAAACCAAGCTGGCTTTGGAGATAGAATTGGCTCACTCCTTCTCTAAACTCAAGCATATTGCTAAAAGAAAAGTTTGAGAGGTTCTTCAGTACCATATCAGAAGAGCCCTCTGGTATGGGACAGAAGAAACCAATAAAAAGGGACCATTGTCTTCAAGATTCTAACTCTCTTCATGCTTATTCTTGATGTCTCAGAATCCTTTCTTACATGGTATGTCCTCTTTAAATCCAAACCTTCCATTTTGATAACAAATACATTTTTCCAATAGCAATCTCTGAAGTCTCCAGAAGGAAGATGGGGCCCCAACAACTCTACCCAATCCAGAATGATGCCATAGTAATCATCATCATCCTACACTTCTTGCTAGAATTTCAGACAATTTTACCCATTAGCCTAAGACTTGCTGTGGAATCTACAGTTATTCTAACTGAGATTCAACTATCTGAGCTTTCTCATAGTACCCAACAGAGATACCATCACCCCAAAAACAGCAGGAAGCAATTCTAAGAAAATGACGCCCCTTCTCCCTAAGATTTCTTATTTCTCAGGGTTAGAGATGATGGTTATAGGGTTGGGGGTGGAAGAAAATATTGGACTCAGTATTTTCCTAAAAAAAGGAATGGAAGAAATGGAATGGATAGGTATAAAATGTTATGGTAGATTATTGTATATACTAGTAAACAAATTTAGTAAAATACCAGCCTTACATAATTTGCATTGTAATTTGCACTGTTATGGATTCTTATATGTTGATACAAATGTAAACTATTTTTATATTCCTGTTAAGATAATTTGTATATTGATACAAATACAGAATTATATTTGTTATAATGTACATATATTTCTACTCTTATTTGAAATATTTGTATATTGATGTGAATGTAAATTTATATCGGTCATACTTTATGTATGTTCTACTTGTTTAGGATATTCAGTATATTGATATATATTTAAGATTATTGTCATATTGCACTATATATTCCTACCTTTGTTATAAATATCTTGTGTAGTATTGTCACAATTTTGAAGTCATCATTCTTTACCATATATTTGCTTATAGACTGTTTACCTTATTTACATGAAGCCTTCATCCTTAGGTTATTTCAGTAGATAAGACTTATAGATTTATAGTCACCTATGCTTGTTATCTCTGTAGTTATGTTAGTTAGGTTATCCAGATTTACAGATACATAGGTCAGATGGACAGGTAATCTTCAAACACTTCATTGACCTAGAGAATATGGCATTTAAATAACTTAGAATTCTTTTGACGTGAGACACAATTGCTCCTGGCAGCACCAATTTGATCCTGAGAGAGTGTTGGGCTTCTAAGACATTTCCATTTGGAAGTTTGTCTTCTTGGCACAAAATGGCCTACTGGGCAAAGAACTGCCCTTGCCTTGACTGCTGACAGTACGAATCCAATGCTGTCCTTTCTGGACAAGCGGGACACAAGGAAAGTGACCACTGTATTCTTCCAAGACAGGGTAAGATGGTCTTTCAGAATTCCTGCTTCTGAAAATGGTCTGTCTGATACTGTAGGCCTGAAGCCAATTTGAATGCACCAACGATGCTGAGAAACATTAGGTGACTGTCCAGGCGGCCAGCTGTCTCGGTGTACTCTTGCAAGATTCCCGAAAGTTGCTTGCATCCATCTCCCATTTCTCAGGTACCATTACATTCCTTCTCAGGTCTTTGATAAGATTGAAGACTAGCAGTTATATTTATAATTATAATCTTAGATAGAACATATTAAGTAATACAAATAGATTCAGGTTTTATAGGATAGGACACCTTTTGGAATTATCTTTATAACATACCATTTACCTACGATCTAGACTTCTCTGGATTTTAGTATGTGTTTCTTGTTTGACATTGTTCGCATTGATTGCAGTTCCATCTTATCTAGGTTATTATCCCTCATTACTCCTGGACAATATTTGATAACCATTCCTTTGTATATAATCTTATATCAAGTTAAAACCTTCTTATTTAGACAAAAGGGGGAGATGTAGTGGGTAGCCATTCCAGCTTTGGTCTGGAAGTTCCAAACCCCATTGAGGCTTTGGTAACTATCATGCTTACAAGGCAGGGCCAAGAGAGGCCCTGAAGACCTGAGGTCCAGATGCATCGCCCTCTCTTGGTTCCTGGACCCTAGATGCTAGAGGTAGACTGAACAGAGTTCTCCAGAGAACACTGCCAAACTGGGCTACGTCTTCCCCAGACCCTGTAGCCTATCCCTTCATTTGTGAGTTACCCTACAAAATAAACCTCCTTTTTAACTATGTGGAGTGGCCTTAATAATTTCACCAATAGAGAGGGCTAAGAGCAAGGCAATAAAAGCCTGAGTAGACAGGAATTCATGGCATTTTTGGGAAGTTACAGAGCTGGTGAGGTAAGATGGTTGATGGCTCTCACTATTTCCCTGATCTCTAAATCTTTTACCTGTAAATGTAATTGTCTTATTAAATAAGAAACACATAGTGAAATGCAGAGTTAAAAGCCCAAGATGTCAGAGCAGTAGCTAAGAGCTGAGACTAAAACCACCCTTTTACCCCTCTCTGCCACTGCCATCCTTCCCCTGAGAAAGAGCCTACTTCCTGTGTGTCTATCTTTTTATTGACTTTCTGTTCTGTCTTCTCATTGGTGGTAAACCCAACCACATGACCTCTTCATCACTGCCTGTCTATACAGACCTCCAGGTCTTCTATGGTTGGTATTGAGATTAAAGGCATGTGTTTCCCTGATGGTTGTGTCCTTGAACACACAGAGATCTGCCTGTCATATGATCAGGATTAAGGGCATGTGCTACCACTGCCAGACTTCTGCTATGGCTTGATATTAGCTCTGACCCCCATTTCAGCACAAATGAAATATCACCGCATTTCACCCCTATATTTGTCTCCTTGTTCTTTATTTAATAAGACTGCTTAGAAATTTGTCTACAAAATTTTATTGATTGGCATTACCCCACTGCTAAAGCCCTCAAAACGGTAGTTTGGCATATTTATTTCCTACATTTCCCATTTTCCTTAGCCAATTTTGATCCTGTAGTTACTGGCAAATAGCTCATCAGTAAAGATCATTGCACAGAGTACTTCCAAATATAACCTTCATTTTTTTGATAAACCTTCTCATTCTCTTGTCTACCTGATTTTCATTTAAGAAACCAGCAAAATCATCAAACTATGAAATAAAAATTGATGAATGATATATTAAAATATGTGAATGTTAATAGGAAAATAATTTAGTTAATACAGAACTTAACAATAATTTATACCTAACACTTTCAGTTAAGATGCATGTCTCTTCTCGATTCAGTGCTGTAATCTTATCACTACTGCAAGTCCAGGCTTCTTAATTCTTAATTGCCACAAATACTTATATATAATCAACAATAATTTCTTAGATAGCATTCAGCTTATTTGTATTTTCTTATGAAAATGCAGGTGTAAGGCAGAGTAACAAGTACAATGCAGCAAGAAAGTAAAAAATCACATTTTTGTCTATTACATGTATCTTTAATATGCAATCATTCTATATTTATATTCAAAATCTATATGTATATATTATTACACATTCTGATATAGTCTACTTTATATGTTAGTAAAAATTTATATTTTATATTTACATGAATAGTTTATGGATAGATAAATGAAATATAAAATGTCTTTCCTTTTCATCACAGCTATAGATAGAAAGAAAACCTGACTTGAATGATTCTAGTTATCAGGAGACTAATGAGAGTCTTATTGTAGTTCAGATTCTTATTTCCTGGAAGCTAATCCTCAGTGGTCAAAGACAGTGGAATCTTTCTATTCTATAGAACTCATAATGTCCCTGTTGTTCTACATTGTCACTGTGAAATAGGATATTCCATATTGATCTGTGGTTATTATGCATTTGAAATATGTGTCTATTACCAATGAACTATTTGCTTGATACTTTTGTCATTTTTATTAATTAAACTTATTCAATTATTTATGTCATGTCTCCAATTTCCCCTCCATTCTTTTCTCCCATTTCCCTCTCCCACCTCCTGCCTCCTCCCTGCCCCTGTAACTCATTCTTCTTCTGTTTCTATTCAGAATGGGGCGGGCAGTCCTCCCATGGGAATTAACAAAACATGACTTATCAACTTGAGGTAAGACTAAGCTCCTCCTCTTTTATTAAGGCTGGGCAATGCAATCCTATATTAGGATTAGGTCTCCAAGAGTCAGCCTAAGCTTTAGGAACCATCCCCTGCTCCCAATTCTAGTAGTCCCACAAGTACACCAAGCTACACAACTGCCACATATATGTAGATGGTCTATGTTTGTCTCATGCAGGGTTCCTGGCTATTGGTCCAGATGCTGTGAGCTCCTATGAGCCTAGCATATTTGTGTCTGTGAGTTCGCTTGTGATGTCTTGGACCCCCTGGCTAATGTTATTCTTTCTCCCTCTCTACAGCAGAATTCCCTGAACTCAGCCCAATGCCTAACTGTGGGTCCCTGCATCTGTTTTCATCAGTTACTGGATGAAGGCTCTATGGGCTAGTCATGAATCTATAAGTATAGCAGAATATCCTTATTTTGAATTATTTTTCTTTCTAATCATGCTTGGTTCTATCATAGGTCTCTGGACCAGTCAGCCTCTGGGTTCCGGTGCTGGCAGCTGTGTCAGGGTGGTCTTACAGTCGTGGGATAGGTCTAAAGCTGAACCAGTCATTGGCTGACTAGTCCAACAATCTTCAGGCCACCCTTACCCTGACCCCAACCCACATCTCACAGGCAGAACAGACAGGTCAAAGGTTGTTTTGCTGAGCCAGTGCCTCAATCCTTCCACTGGAAGTTCTATCTGGTCAAAGGAGATAGCCAGCTCAGGCTTAGCATCTACCATTACTAGGAGTCTTAGCTTGGATTATATTTGTAGATTCCTAGGAGTTTCTATTGCACCTGGTTTCTATTTGACTCCAAAATGCCCCAAATATCAAGGCATATATTTTGGTACTCTGTTCATCCACACACACCCAACCTGATCCCTCATGTTACCATTTCCACCTTCCCACAGTCCACCTATGAGATCTCTTCTATGTTTTTGTCCTTCTTAATGTTTATCAGTTTCCTATATTTCCATACAGAAGTTTACTATTAAATATATCCAGTGTCATAAAAATAAAGCAAAATCAGAAAACTAACACTTAATTTCCAGAATCTAAGGGAGTATTACTTTATCCTAAGCCTGGAGGTACTCTGGGAGTGAACAGGATAAAGATGGGAGACTCTCCTTCAAAGGCATCAAGGAGAGGGCTAAGCAAGGTACTGTAGGCACATAGTCAAAAGGCTTGTATGCAAAAGCCTCAGTCTTGCCAATGGCAAAACCCCATGAGCTGGACAGAATAACAAACTTCTACTTGCTATTTTGCATCTTCTCTAAAAGAACAAGTAAGTATTTCTATCATTAATTCAGAAAAGATTTGCTATGATAACCATCATATCATTGTCATAAGAATCTCTTTGGAGGGGTGGTAAAAAAGCAGTGTAATAAATATAGTCTCCAGAGAGCTAGTCAAAATTACTGTAGTCGAGAAAGAAATGAGGTTACAAATAATGTTGATCTGGTATATAACTTGACCACTGCAGTCACATGGTGAAAGTATAATGTGTGGTAAGTTGTATTCCAGGGAGTAAATCTACTCTAGTGTGATTTCATTGTTGCAACACATGTACAAACTGCAATATAATCATTGTACTCATTTTGAAGAAAAGAAAGCTGAGGCTCAGATAGATTTTTGGAAGTAACAGAAGTAACATATTTCTTGCATTCTGAATTAATCTGAAACAGAAGATCAGTTAAGCAATAGGAAACTCCATCCTGATTTGCCTGAAATTGTATCAGAGAGCACTGAATCTTTATTCTGATGGAAAAACGTCAAGCAAAACCTGAACTGATCAGAAGCAGTGACAAAGGTGGTGAGGCAGTACTGTATGAATTGCTATCCTTTTGCTAAATTTATAGGTATGGTGACAAAAACACTCGGAATATTTGGATAAAGTGATTATTACATGTACTCATGGAATATAAAGACTAAAAATCTCTGTCATTGCCTCTGTTCTTGTCTATTATTTGTTCTCTGTATCTGTGTTTTATTCTCTTTCTTGGTCTCTCCTTGACTTTCTTTCTCTCTCATGCATAATTTTTCCTTATACTTTAATATTTCTCTCTAAGTTAGAATAGTTATAATATCCAGATAAAAGTCAAAATGTCCATTTTTTTAAACCAACACATCTACCAGCCTTCTCCCAAAATGTACAGTGGTTCTCAATCAGCTAACTTATGAGATCAAATTTACAAAATACCCTGTTCAAGATGCATGGCAATAAGTTTGCCATAGTTTTATAATTATTCATCAGTTATTACCAATAACTATTTTTGTAGATTTCAGTCTTAGCATTCAAAGCATACACAGAAGTTGATGTTGTAATTGTCTCTAAGAAGGGGAATAATTTTTATTCTATGTACTGCTACATATTGTAACTATTACTATTTCTAATATTGTCTAGGTTTGAATGAACAAATGGACTTGGAGACATAAGATGGAAAAGTGCCCTGTGTAGGTAGACACGAAATAATCACACTGAAACAGAAAAACAATTTGGTTATCCAACTTTCCTAATTCCATGCTCTTTGAGACAAAAATTTTACATGAATTTCAGAAGAGTCATCAAGAGGTCATACTGAAATGTTTTTTTTATCCAAAAGGGAACATCTTGTTACATTAGTAACCAAGGCAATATGATTACACTGTTTCATTTAAAAGGAAAAAATAATTAAATCATAAAAAGGTTAAAGAAGATGATTTTCTGAAAATTTCTATAAAAGCCCTATTCTGGAGAAAACATCTTTCTTAAATATTCTAGTGAATAGAAGGAAAACACACTATGAGTAACTCTGTCATGTGGCATATGCTCAGAAATAATCAAAGTTTAGAAAAATACTCCAACTAATAGAAAATTCATGAAAACACTATTAGGAGTAAATGTACATGGCATAAAATGTCTACTGAAAGATAAATAAAACATAACTAAACTGAAAAATTAGTTCCATAGCCAACTGCCTAGTAAGAAGTATTATTGATGTAACCAACTGTCTTATTAAATAAGAAACACAGAAACAGTGTAAAAGAGAAAGACGAGAGGTCAGAGCTCAGAGCTAAAATCTCACCCTTCTGCCTGCGGTGTCCCAGCTTCCCAAAAGAGACCTATTTCCTGTCTGTTCGTCTATTTATAGTATTTTGTTCTGCCTTCTCATTGGTTGTAAACCCAAACACGTGACTGCCTCGTCACTGTCTGAATGTACAGCCCCCTAGGTCTTAAAGGTATATGTCTCCAATGCTGGCTGTATCCCTGAACACACAGAGATCTATGGGATTAAAGGCGTGTGCCACCACCGCCACACTCTTGCGATGGCTCTAATAGCTGTGACCCCTGGACAACTTCATTTATTAACATACAATCAAAATCACATTTCAGTACAATTAGATTACCACCACATTTCCCCTTTTCTATTTTAATAAAAAGAAAAAAAGAAAAAGGTTATAACTAACAAAAGAAAAACTATATACAAAAGTACAATAACTATATACAATATATACAAGTAATAAATACCTAAACAGGTATTGGACAAATCAGAGAAAATAATTCCATTATCTATCCTATTTTGGTAATTCCAAGATTTATCTAATGTACTTTCTATCCTAATTAATTTTCAACTATAACTAACTAATCTTCAACCATAACTAACTAATCTTCAACTCCCTCAGAGACCCAAGAAGGGAATAATATTAGCTAACAAAAATAAAAACAGGAAGTGCATGCAAGCAACTTCCAAAAAAATTGTGAGTTGACAGAAACAGCCAGCTGCCTGGGCAGTCACCTGAGGTTTCTCTGCAGTGTTGGGGCATCATCTTCAGCCTATAGGCTTAGTGTATCTGACAGACTCATTTGTGATGTAGGATGTACACAAGGTCAACAGTTCAACCTCACATTGGGTGATAGCAGTCCACGTACCAGAAACACCTGAATTCCACTAGTGTCCTGTCATGATTCAGGATTTTAAATTCTGGAAATTGTTGACAGTTTTTAAATTCAGCTGTCCATTCTTCTTGGCTGTGTATATATGGCTTTATCTCAGCATCCCCTTCTTCTCCACATCCCTCTATTAAATGCCAGTCTACTTTCGAGAGGCATGAGCTTTCAGCTGCCGTTCCATTGTACAACAGAAGCCATCGGCCCTCTGCCTGTTAAGCTGCCTTCAAAGAAAAGGGCACTGTACCTCTTCCGGATTGCGAAGGCCACTTCAGGGATGGGGCCATATTGTCCTGGCCTCAGAAGATGCCTTTTGATAAAGCCATAACCACACTTGTTTTGGCAAGAATCAGTAGTCCCTTGTTTCGTGTTCTGTCTGTCGATTTTGTCCTGTTGATACAAGGATACTTTGTTGTCCAGTGGTTAACATTTGCCACAATGAAAGTTGACTCCATATGTAGTTTCTTCAATGCCCATATTTTCTCTGAAGTAGATTGGTACTGCCAGGAGCTGACATGTCTCAAAAAAGAAAAATTTTCTAAGTTATTAAAACATTTTAAATGCCATATTCTGTAGATCTCTGAAGGGTTTGAAGATGACCTGTCTAAAACATCTCTGCTCAATTTTTAAAACATATCTAATATGACTACAAGTTCTATTGTAATGTCTAACTACTAACTTTCATTTCTTTATATCCTAATAGTTGATAATAATAACATTCAAGGATCAGAAATTTGCATTACATTGTTAAATGAATGGTATAAATACAATTAGAAATATACATACAGCATTTTCTAACAATATCAGTTTCAAATTTGTATACAATATAAAACAATTCAATCCAATGTAAAGTATTAGTAATTGTCTTTTTCTTTTCTTTCTTTCTTACTTTTTTTTTTTAAACAAGAACCTTAAATCTAATGTCCTTTGCTTAGCCTTTTTCTTAACCCTTGACAATAACTTGTAACCAACCCCCTAAATACTGAAAATTGTCCCAGACCCAAAAACCATTAAAAAGACCAAAAAAACCACCCGCCCCACACCACCTCTTTTGGAATGTGGGCGTCGTATTCTTAAAATTGCTTCCTGCTGGGTATGGGCGAAGTTTTCTTTATCCTGAAAGAAAAATTTTAGGTTAATTGTCAAATTCTAGGAAAGGTAACTATATCCTTCATTATCCAGCCTGTGTATAATGCCAAAGTTCAGGGTTTATCTCAAGTCCTTATTCAAGTAGTCTTTGAGACTGGATCATCTCAGCCAGTCATCTCAAAATTGCTCTGAGCACCTTGTAGTTCAAAGCTGATCTGTGGATGATGTTTTTCAGCTTAATGATATTATTATTGTCCACGTGGAATTGTTGTTGTTGTGGGGCCCCATCTTCTTTCTGGAGACATCAGTTGATGTTAGGCCTGGCCTTGATTTCCTGCAGAAAACTGATAAGAGACTCGAACACAAAAACATATATATACAGCTAGCCTTTTTTCTAGAATTAGTTAGTACTCTATATGACCATTCATATCTTAACAAAGTTTAAAATGTATATATATATATATATATATATATATATATATATATATATATTAATCTTGTAAATTTTGATATAAAATTTATACTTTGAGAAAAGTTTAAAGAATCAGAATAGAATCAAAGAGTTGAGATTAGTAATAGAATAGTCCCTTAATTAATTTTGCTTTTGTCCTGTACCATAGAAGAAGATGGCTCTTTTATTCTGGCATGATACAGGGAGTTTGCATTTTCCTTTTAACAACATGCTTGATTTTAAAGAAGGAGAGAGCCATTCTCCAACTCCAAAGTCAGCTTTAAATTTTAATTGAACTGGGACTATTAGAAAACCAATAGTGTTAAATCTTTAGAGAAAAGCAGAAACAAACATTTATGAAGACAGAAAATTTTTTTAGATAATATATACCCATACACCGTTTCATTCTGTTTCCTTGGATAGATGATTTGTCCCTTTTCTTCAGTTGTCTCATTTGTCCAGTGTTCTTCAGATTCCTTAACCTTCATTCTCCTAAAACACAAAAACAAAAACCTTTCCCCAAAACTAATTTTGGGGATGTTCCTTTTTGGCAAGTTATTATCTAATTAAATGAAAAGGCATGTGTTACTGGTACAAGTTAGTTTAAATTGGATGTTCATGCTGGTTGATGAACTATCACCTCCTCAATTAAGAGGTCTCTCTTGTTCAAATCAAACCTTTATCAATTTTGATGGTACCCACAGCTTATCTTCTCCTGTAGAAACAAAAGCAAAACCTCGTCCCCAATGTAATACATACCCTGGTTTCCATTCTGAGGTCAGCACATCCTTAAAGTATATAGGCTGATTTAATTCTGTAGTTTTTTCTATTATCCAATGTCTCTCTGCAGCTGTTGTTCCTTTCTCATTGGCATTCAGAAAATTCAAAGTTAGAAGAGCATTATGCAGTCTATTTCTGGGGGTTTTAGTTACCCATTTCTGTTTATTTAGCATATCCTTTAGAGTTCTGTTTGATCTTTCTATAACTGCTTGACCTGTAGGATTATGTGGTATGCCTGTAATATGCTTTATATTGTAATAAGCAAAAAACTGTTTCATTTTAACAGAGACATATGATGGAGCATTGTCAGTTTTGATTTGTGCAGGTATACCCATGATGGCCATAACTTCTAGCAAATGAGTGATTACAGAATCAGCTTTTTCAGAACTCAAAGCAGTTGCCCATTGAAATCCTGAATAAGTATCGATGGTGCGGTGTACATATTTCAATTTTCCAAATTCTGCAAAGTGAAACACGTCCATCTGCCAGATTTCATTTCTCTGAGTACCCTTTGGGTTACATCCTGCTGGTAATGGCGTTTGGTTGTAGAAGGAACAAGTAGGACATTTATTTAATATTTCTGTGGCTTGTTGCCAGGTTATGGAAAAATCCTTTTTTAAACCTTTACTATTGACGTGATGTTTTTCATGAAATTCTGAGGCCTCCAGCACATTTCCTATCAATAATTTATCAATCTCATCATTGCCTTGTGCTAGAGGGCCTGGCAGACCAGTATGGGATCGAATGTGAGTTATATATAAAGGATGATTCCTTTTCCTGATTGTATCTTGTAATTGAATAAATAGTGAAGTTAATTCTGAAGCATCATGGATAAATTCTGCAGTCTCAATATGTAACACCACTCTTTCAGCATACTGAGAGTCAGTTACTATGTTGAGAGGTTCTGAAAAATCCATTAATACCAACAGAATAGCATAGCCTTTAACAACAGAGAAACTCCAGGCTTTAGAAGAGCTGGTAGAAGAACAGTTAAATGCTCAGCATATTGAAGAATCAAGTAGCCCCTGGAATTCTCCTGTCTTTGCTGTTAAAAAAAATCTGGTAAATGGAGAATGGTAACAGACCTTAGAGCAATTAACAAAATAATTCAGCCAATGGGCTCTCTACAATCTGGGATGCCTTTGCCTACTCTGTTACCAAAAGGATGGCCTCTCATAGTTATTGATTTAAAAGACTGTTTCTTTTCAATGCCCTTACAAGAAAAAGACAAAGAAAGATTTGCTTTTACAGTGCCTACTTATAATAATTCTCAACCGGTTAAAAGATTTCAATGGAGGGTCCTCCCACAGGGAATGTTGAATAGCCCAACTCTGTGCCAATACTTTGTACAACAGCCATTGGAAGTGATATGTAAAAAAATTTCATAAATCTATAATTTATCATTATATGGACGATATTTTACTAGCTGACTCAAATGCAGATACTTTAGAAAGAATATTTGAAGAAGTAAAGAAAATTTTGCCTTGCTGGGGATTACAAATTGCTCCTGAAAAGATACAAAGAGGAGATTCTATTAATTATTTAGGATATAAAATAGAGCTACAAAAAATTAGACCCCAAAAGGTGCAAATTCGGAGAGATAGACTACAGACTCTTAATGACTTTCAAAGATTATTTGGAGACATTTCTCATCTACGAACTATTGTTGTGGTAAAAAATGATGAACTGACTAATTTGTTTAAAACCTTAGAAGGTGACAAGGATTTAAATAGTCCAAGAGAATTATCACCTCAAGCTGAGAAAGAATTGGCCTTAGTAGAAAAGAAAGTGCATGAAGGACACGTGGATCGTATTGATCCAAAGCTGGATTGCATTTTGGTTATTTTACCTTCTAGGCGTTCTCCTAAAGGAATATTAATGCAGAGGGAAGATATTATATTGGAATGGATATTTTTACCAAATAAACCAAATAAAAAATTAAAAACTTATGTAGAAAAAATCTCTGACTTAATTTACAAAGGAAAATTGAGACTTCGTCAATTAGCAGGCATAGACCCAGCAGAAATTGTTGTACCATTAACTAAGGAGGACATTGAAAAATTATGGACAGAAAGTGAACCTTGGCAAAGTGCTTGCAGTAATTTTTTGGGTGAAATTAACAGCAAATATCCCAAAAGCAATAGAATTGATCTTATAAAGAGAGCTGATTGGATCTTGCCTCGAATTGTATGGCAAAAACCCATATCTGGAGTTCGTACATTTTATACAGATGCCAACAAAGAAGGAAAGGCAGGTTATAAATCAGAAAATTTAAGTAAAGTGGTTCAAAGTCCGTATAATTCAGTTCAAAAATCAGAATTGTATGCTATTCTGTTGGTATTAATGGATTTTTCAGAACCTCTCAACATAGTAACTGACTCTCAGTATGCTGAAAGAGTGGTGTTACATATTGAGACTGCAGAATTTATCCATGATGCTTCAGAATTAACTTCACTATTTATTCAATTACAAGATACAATCAGGAAAAGGAATCATCCTTTATATATACCTCACATTCGATCCCATACTGGTCTGCCAGGCCCTCTAGCACAAGGCAATGATGAGATTGATAAATTATTGATAGGAAATGTGCTGGAGGCCTCAGAATTTCATAAAAAACATCACGTCAATAGTAAAGGTTTAAAAAAGGATTTTTCCATAACCTGGCAACAAGCCACAGAAATATTAAATAAATGTCCTACTTGTTCCTTCTACAATCAAACACCATTACCAGCAGGATGTAACCCAAAGGGTACTTAGAGAAATGAAATCTGGCAGATGGACGTGTTTCACTTTGCAGAATTTGGAAAACTGAAATATGTACACCATACTATCGATACTTATTCAGGATTTCAATGGGCAACTGCTTTGAGTTCTGAAAAAGCTGATTCTGTAATCACTCATTTGCTAGAAGTTATGGCCATCATGGGTATACCTGCACAAATCAAAACTGACAATGCTCCATCATATGTCTCTGTTAAAATGAAACAGTTTTTTGCTTATTACAATATAAAGCATATTACAGGCATACCACATAATCCTACAGGTCAAGCAGTTATAGAAAGATCAAACAGAACTCTAAAGGATATGCTAAATAAACAGAAATGGGTAACAAAACCCCCCAGAAATAGACTGCATAATGCTCTTCTAACTTTGAATTTTCTGAATGCCAATGAGAAAGGAACAACAGCTGCAGAGGACATTGGATAATAGAAAAAACTACAGAGCTTCCTCCAGCCTCCACTGCGTTGGATGTATTGGACGAAGTCCCTGCCTAGGCTTGTATTGCTTTTGGATATCCAGGATTAAACCTTGCTTTTGCATTCCGGCATGCTCGTCTTTGGTGGTCTCTCTGGGGGTCACAATCTGGACACAACATTTGGGGGCTCTCGGGGATCCCCAGAGACCCCCCGCCGGGACACCTAAGAGCTCCGGAGGTCCATCTGCACCGATCGGTAAGAGCGCTCCATTTTCTTGTCTTTGTTTTACTTTCATTTTCTTATCCGAAGCCAGCGGTTGAATCTGACAGGCTCACCTTGGCGGACGCGCCTGTAAGGTGACGCTGGAGGAGTTGGAAGACGTTCCAACCCCTCATCAGGACGCGGGGGTCCTTACAGGTCCCCCTGTCATAGGACGCCCGAGAGGGGTCCGTCTGTTAGGACGCCCAAGAGGGGTCCGTCTGTTTGGATTTGTCTGGGGATCGGGAGATGCCCATGAGGGGTCCGTCTGTTTGGATCCATCTGGGGATCGGGAGACTCTGTTGAATTGTCCCTGTCCCATCTGTAGGTCTTTGGCATTATCGAGGGTCCCTCTCCGGACTCTTGTCTGCCTGGACCATCTGTAGGGCCCTTGTTCTTCCTTTTTGTCTGCCTATCTTGTTCGTCAGTGTGATTTCTTAAATGTGTGAGAACTGTGGCCACATGTGTGAGTGTTTTATGCCTGAGCTTGTGTGTGCATTGGGACTTGTGGGCCGATTGCCAGCCGAAGGGATGGAGACCCCTTCAGTGGTTGAACTGGCACAGACTAACCTAACATTGCTTCCTTGCTCTCTCTGACCAGAGCACAGGCAGCAGGCAGCAGAAAGCTTTGGGCTGCACAGCTGCTACTTTGGGGACCCAGGGCGCTGCTGAGAGGGCTAGGTGGCCCGTGAGCATCACGGGGCCTAGATGCAGCGGGTTCGGGCCCCAGCTCGCTCAAAAAGCTGTGGAGTAGAGGCTTGGCTGCATGGGAAAATCTGATCAAGGTCTGGCTCCAAGAATGGAATGTCACCAACAGTTTCTTGTCTGCGGTACAGTGCTGATGCAAATTGAGAGTTATTCTGGTTATGGTGTATGCATGTATTTCTGTTCTTGTTTAAAATATTTGTAACTTTACAATATATTCTAGAGTACTGAGAGAAATCACAAGAAAGACTTTGGTAAGAGTTTCTGTTTTAAAGGAAAAGAAAAAGTGCAATTTGTCTGGAGTAAATGTCTGAGGGATCAAAGTTATGGACTGAAGGTACATGGAAGGTTGTAGAAAGTCAGAGAGGATGTGATGTAAACTGTTTGTTATGGTTTCTGATACCTGCAAATACTGAATTTGAAAGTTAATTCTTATTGGTTTTCATCTTAAAAATGGCTAATGATTCTGCAAACTGCTTATGTGTGTATGTATACAGGTATGTGACTTGAAAATGAAAGCAAGCTTTAACTGTATGTATGTATGTGTGTAACTTGGATCTAACTGTGAGTATGTGTGCAAGTAATTATTGTTTAGAAAAAACGAGCTTTAAACACCAACCACGTGGCTCCCTCCATCTTGGCTAGTGACCTCATCGACAGCCATGTGGCTGGCAGCCATCTTTTACTGACGTTATAAAGATCTACTCGGGTTAACACCTAATACTTATGTCTTTACCAAGTGTTCAACAGCAAGTTTCTAGAGAATTTAAATAGATGGCAACATATGTTTAATAAATAAGGTATTTGATTAATATTAAAGCTGCACATCAATGCTTTTATACACAGGAATATACCTTGTTCTGGCAGCCAAACTTGCAACATAAAGAAATCATAGGAAACAGCTGAGGTTTGCAAATGTATGGCAGGACTAGAGTTCCAAAAAGAGTCTAGTTGCAGTGGTGGAAGACATTTGAGAGCTATCAGTCTTTTAAGAACAGTTTTTATAGTTAAAAACCAATGGCTTAAAAAATGTTTCTTCTTACCCAAGGAACGTTCAGGCTTAAGAATGTTGTATAATGATATTTTGTTTTGGTTTCTTTACTGAACCTATATTTGATGCTAGAAGAGCTTCAACTTAAAAGCATTATTTTTGGGCTACTTTTGTAGACTGTTAGAGAACATAAATAATCAGTCATAAGTAATCAAGTTTTTTAATTGTAGTCAGAGTAAGTATTACAGGGATAAGTTTACTCATTTACTCAGTCCCTTGCATATGTTTTCAGGGTTGAGCTTGAAACAAGTAATTAGAAACAAAGTTTGTCTATTCAGATATACCTGGACAGCCCTCATACTTCAGAGATCTGAAGAATATGGCATTTAAATGTTGATCTAAAAAGCTTACTATATCAGACAGGCTTCCAGATCCTAGCAGTGACCCAAGGTCTCCAAAGAAGATTACGTATGAGGCACCACAACGTCTCTGCCTGAAATATGACAACGCTGACCACAGTGCAGCACCTGTGCACTGTGCACTGTGCACGTTGCCAGTGCAATGCCTGCCACCAGGACCCAGCCCAGACTGTGGACGAGCAGT
This sequence comes from Peromyscus maniculatus bairdii, assembly GCF_049852395.1. Lineage (NCBI taxonomy): Eukaryota > Metazoa > Chordata > Mammalia > Rodentia > Cricetidae > Peromyscus > Peromyscus maniculatus. Next base: position 11,435,538 of record NC_134875.1, on the reverse strand, counting down.
ATGACACTGGAATTGATTGCACCCTTTTGCCTGATCAAGGTCAGTCTTCCATGTCCCTATTCCACAGGAAAAATACTCTGCCTTATGGACCTGATGGCGGAAGAAGATTGATGCTGTTCTGACTTGTGCCTCCAATGCTATGAAGACCTGGGTAGGGATTTGTCCCTGTAATTTATAGGATTAGAAGCTTCTTGGTCTGCACTCAGATATAGTTTATCCTTCTCAGATCTCTGACAGTACTGATGGCCAGGCTAGCTCTAACTTTTTTAGCATGGCAGCATCAACCAGATCCTTGTGCAAGTCCATAGCTAGCTTGTTAGCTCACTTTTAGGAAAATGTTCTAAGTCATAAAGGTTCAGATATGAGTCTAAAATGAGATAAGTTTCAGATTACTCTCCTGTTCTATGGTTCAGAGCTTAACATTTAGGAGTCCAGATGAGCTGGTAGAGCAATGACTACTTACTGTTCAGTCACAAGCTCAATATTTTGGATTTGTTTTAGATGTCATAAAACTTTTATGTCATTTTGTAAGTAGGCCTCAAAGGATCAAAAGAGCCATAAAAACCTAGACCAATTTCACAGAGGTTGAAAGGACCCCAGATAAGTATTCCTAAAGATGGTATTTTTCCTCTCTCCTGCTCTTGGGACTACTGATTTTCCCATTACTAAGGGTATGGACCTAAGGGTTCCAAATAAGTTCATAAATTTTAACTTCTGTTCCTAGTTTAAATTTGTCTCAACAGATTTCCATTTGGCTGGCTGTCACCTCCAGGTTTCAGTTGCTGACTCCACTGCTCCAGACAACTGTGAGCTCCAGACTTGCTAAAAGCTGACGTGGACCAGCCCAGCTAACATGGTTCTTCCCTGTCCCTATGGGGTCAGGCAGCTACATGCTTCTGACAAATGCCCCCTTACCCAGTCTTTGACTAGCTTTTCAGCCTTTTGGGCCCCCCTGATATCGGCGCCCCAATGCCAGCTCGAAGCAGTTCCAGAAGAGAGAATGTCACCCATGTTCCCTGTTCAGAAAAGGCTGAAATGCTGGGTCAAAAGAAAACTCCCTGGCATAGAGACAAGATGGCTAACTATACATGGCCATTATTAGAGAGGGATACTTAGGAGCTAACTGTCCAAAACCCATGATTGGGTTCCATTAGGCACATGAGAAGGGGGAAATGTGGAACCAAAATAAGACCAAAATGCTCTCACCCCAAAACTAAAGGCCTAAGACTGGTCCTTTTAGCTACAGGACATAAGTTACTGGAACAGACCAGAAGTTACTGAGACCAGTCAGTTCAGATTCCAGAAACCAGGAAGTATAAAAGTACAGAGCCACAAGATAGTCACGAGGTAATGCCTGCCAGACTATGGAATGTCCTCTCCCTGGTTTCCAGGGTAACTGATCACAGAAATGCCTCCACCTGAGGGCAGCCAATGAGAAATGGTGGCGGGCAACCACTCCCTTAGAAGTAATTTCTAGAAGTCCCTAGAAGCGAGCCAATCAGAATTGTACCTGTACTAGCACCCCTAAATGATGTAACCTTGTGACTTTTCCCTTTAAAAACTGAGCTTGCAGACAGGTGGGCGCTTCCTCCAGCCTCCACTGCGTTGGATGTATTGGACGAAGTCCCTGCCTAGGCTTGTATTGCTTTTGGATATCCAGGATTAAACCTTGCTTTTGCATTCCGGCAAAAAAAAAAAAAAAAGAAAAAAAAATCTACAGAATTAAATCAGCCTATATACTTTAAGGATGTGCTGACCTCAGAATGGAAACCAGGGTATGTATTACATTGGGGACGAGGTTTTGCTTTTGTTTCTACAGGAGAAGATAAGCTGTGGGTACCATCAAAATTGATAAAGGTTCGATTTGAACAAGAGAGACCTCTTAATTAAGGAGGTGATAGTTCATCAACTAGCATGAACATCCAATTTAAACTAACTTGTATCAATAACACATGCCTTTTCATTTAATCAGATAATAACTTGTCAAAAGGAAACATCCCCAAAATTAGTCTTGGGGAAAGGTTTTTGTTTTTGTGTTTTAGGAGAATGAAGGTTAAGGAATCTGAAGAACACTGGACAAATGAGACAACTGAAGAAAAGGGACAAATCATCTATTCCAAGAAACAGAATGAAACGGTGTATGGGTATATATTATCTAAAAAAATTTTATGTCTTCCTAAATGTTTGTTTCTGCTTTTCTCTAAAGATTTAACACTATTGGTCTTCTAATAGTCCCAGTTCAATTAAAATTTAAAGCTGACTTTGGAGTTGGAGAATGGCTCTCTCCTTCTTTAAAATCAAGCATGTTGTTAAAAGGAAAATACAAACTCCCTGTATCATGCCAGAATAAGAGCCATCTTCTGCTATGGTACAGGACAAAAGCAAAATTAATTAAGGGACTATTCTATTACTAATCTCAACTCTTTGATTCTATTCTGATTCTTTAAACTTTTCTTAAAGTATGAATTTTATATCAAAATTTACAAGATTAACATATATATATATATATATATATATATATATATATATATATACATTTTAAACTTTGTTAAGTTATGAATGGTCATATAGAGTACTAACTAATTCTAGAAAAAAGGCTAGCTGCATAAATATGTTTTTGTGTTCGAGTCTCTTATCAGTTTTCTGCAGGAAATCATGGCCAGGCCTAACATCAACTGAAGTCTCCAGAAAGAAGATGGGGCTCCACAACAACAACAATTCCACGTGGACAATAATGATATCATTAAGCTGACAAACATCATCCACAGATCAGCTTTGAACTACAAGGTGCTCAGAGCATTCTTTCATGATAAAGAAAACTTTGCCCATAGCCAGCAGGAAGCAATTTTAAGAATACGTCGCCCACATTCCCAAAGAGGTGGTGTGGGGTGGGTGGTTTTTTGGTCTTTTTAATGGGTTTTGGGTCTGGGATAATTTTCAGTATTTAGAGGGGTTGGTTACAAGTTATTGTCAAGGGTTAAGAAAAAGGCTAGGCAAAGGACATTAGATTTAAGGTTCTTGTTTAAAAAAAAAAGAGAGAGAAAGAAAGAAAAGAAAAAGACAATTACTAATACTTTACATTGGATTGAATTGTTTTATATTGTATACAAATTTGAAACTGATATTGTTAGAAAATGTTATATGTATATTTCTAATTGTATTTATACCATTCATTTAACAATGTAATACAAATTTCTGATCCTTGAATGTTATTATTACCAACTACTAGGATATAAAGAAATGAAAGTTAGTAGTTAGATATTACAATAGAACTTGTAGTCATATTAGATATGTTTTAAAAATTGAGCAGAGATGTTTTAGACAGGTCATCTTCAAACCCTTCAGAGATCTACAGAATATGGCATTTAAAATGTTTTAATAACTTAGAAAATTTTTCTTTTTTGAGACATGTCAGCTCCTGGCAGTACTAATCTACTTCAGAGAAAATATGGGCATTGAAGAAACTGCATATGGAGTCAACTTTCCTTGTGGCAAACGTTAGCCACTGAACAACAAAGTATCCTCGAATCAACAGGACAAAATGGACAGACAGAACACGAAACAATGGACTACTGATTTTTACCAAAACAAGTGTGGTTATGGCTTTATCAAAAGGCATCTTCTGAGGCCAGGACAATATGGCCCCATCCTGAAGTGGCCTTCGCATCCGGAAAAGGTACGGTGCCCTTTTCTTTGAAGGCAGCTTAACAGGCAGAGGGCCGTTGGATTCTGTTGTACAATGGAACAGCAGCTGAAAGCTCATGCCTCTCGAAAGTAGACTGGCATTTAATAGAGGGATGTAGAGAAGAAGGGGATGCTGAGATGAAGCCATATATACACAGCCAAGAAGAATGGACAGCTGAATTAAAAAACTGTCAACAATTTCCAGAATTTAAAATCCTGAATCATGACAGGACACTAGTGGAATTCAGGTGTTTCTGGTACATGGACTGCTCTCACCCAATGTGAGATTGAACTGTTGACCTTGTGTACATCCTACTTCACGAATGAGTCTGTCAGATACACTAAGCCTATAGGCTGAAGATGATGCCCCAACACTGCAGAGAAACCTCAGGTGACTGCCCAGGCAGCTGGCTGTTTCTGTCAACTCACAAATTTTTTGGAAGTTGCTTGCATGCACTTCCTGTTTTTTATTTTTGTTAGCTAATATTATTTACTTCTTGGGTCTCTGAGGGAGTTGAAGATTAGTTAGTTATGGTTGAAGATTAGTTAGTTATAGTTGAAAATTAATTAGGATAGAAAGTGCATTAGATACATCTTGGATTTACCAAAATAGGATAGATAATAGAATTATTTTCTCTGATTTGTCCAATACCTGTTTAGGTATTTATTACTTGTATATATTGTATATAGTTATTGTACTTTTGTATAGTTTTTCTTTTGTTAGTTATAACCTTTTTCTTTTTTTCTTTTTATTAAAATAGAAAAGGGGAAATGTGGTTGTAATCTAATTGTACTGAAATGTGATTTTGATAAAGATGGCTATCACACAGAGAATCTGGATTATGTTCTCTTTAATATTTGTAGCTGAAGAAAAACATTTGATTGCAAATGCTGTTGAGTTATGCCAAAATGTATATTTTAAAGGTACCTTGACTTCAAAATTTAGATGTAAGGATATGTTGCTTTGGAAAAGAGGCTCTGTTTTTGTCTCTACAGAAAGCCAGAGGCTATGGATTTGTTCCAGATTAAGATACATCAGATTTGACCAGCCAAGACCCCCTGAAAGGTCTCCGAGGACACCATGGCCCAGATGATCCAACATCCAGAATCCTTTCAAGGCAACTGGCTCAGACGATACAGTCTCACGGACTACTCCATGAACCTAAAATTTTCTTTGTATCCCCATAAGATACTGCGCCCCCCTCCAGCAGGAAGTAGTAAGAGAAGCTACGGCCAAATTCCCAAATATACCAAGCTGGCTTTAAAGATGTGTAAAAGTTAAAACCTTCCTTTTTAAAAAAAGAAAAGGGGAAGTGCTGTGGGATGTTCTGTATGTCCTGTGGGAGCCCTTATTGGGTTCTTTGTGGCGTTACCCAGCAGGTCCGCATAGAGGATGATTAGGACCATGGGCCTGAGTGCAGGTGTCTGAGATGGTCTGCACTTGTCTGCGCTGGGGGATGGTCTGTATGTCAAGTTGTTCTGATTGATCAATAAATAAAACCTGATCGGCTGTGGCTAGGCAGGAAGGATAGGCGGGACTAACAGAGAGGAGAAATAAAAGGACAAGGAAGGCAGAAGGACTGACTGCAGCCGCCGCCATGACCAGCAGCATGTGAAGATGCCGGTGGGCCACCAGCCACGTGGCAAGGTATAGATTTATGGAAATGGACTAATTGAAGCTATAAGCACAGTTAGCAAGAAGCCTGTCATGGCCATACAGTTTGTAAGCAATATAAGTCTCTGTGTTTACTTGGTTGGGTCTGAGCGGCTGTGGGACTGGCGGGTGACAAAGATTTGTCCTGACTGTGGGCAAGGTGGAAAACTCTAGCAACATATTTTTCTTTGTGTAGTGTGCTAATTTCAATGAGTAGAAATCATTCTAGTTTATACATCTATTCATTTTATTAAAAATAAAAGGAATTTCCTTTTATTTTTAACACAGAATTTTATTCTATTGGATAATATATATAGGAGAGAAGCTAGAAGGGGGAATATATCACAGATGGAATAATGATTCTTAACAAGCAATTAGATGTGTGTTTAGTGAATGTCTAGAGAGTCTAAGTCCTCTCTGAATATTCCTTATTACTTCTTTTTCTAGTTTGTTGCAATATGTTTAGAATTTTGAGTCTCCTCTTTGAGACATGTAAAGCTAGAACTTCAATTTATTTGCTTCTCTTGATTCTGATACAAAATGTCACTGGTCATGAGTTCCTGCTATTCACAAAGTGTATGTGCATTGTGTTATCTATTTGCTGTTACAGAGTCTACATCCCCCAGCCTCAAAATCCAGTTAATATGTAGTTTACTCCTCCATGACAAAATGCCCTAATTACCCCTGTTTAGTGAATTCTCACTTATTCCCATGAGGTTTCACTTCTACCTTTCTGTGTCATGTGTCTTGTACTTTTTTCAAAAGGAATACCAATTTTCCTAGCAACTCCTTTGTCAGAACATGGCAGTCCACTGCTAAAATCTTTACTGTAGCTTAAATCCCACTTGAGCAAATGATGACTCAAGATAAATGTGTGCTTCAGTGTGGTGGTAATCTAATTGTACTGAATTATTATTTTGATTGTCTGTTAATAAATAAAGTTGTCTGGGAGTCAGAGCTATTAGAGCCATAGCAAGAGTGTGGCGGTGGTGGCACACGCCTTTAATCCCATAGATATCTGTGTGTTCAGGGTCAGAGCTATTAGAGCCATAGCAAGAGTGTGGTGGTGGTGGCACACGCCTTTAATCCCATAAGATCACTGTGTGTTCAGGGATACAGTCAGCATTGGAGACATATGCCTTTAAGACCTAGGGGGCTGTACATTCAGACAGTGACGAGGCAGTCATGTGTTTGGGTTTACAACCAATGAGAAGGCAGAACAACATACTATAAAAAAAACGAACCGACAGGAAGTAGGTCTCTTTTCGTGAAGCTGGGACAGCAGGAGGAAGGGTGAGATTTTAGCTCTGAGCTCTGACTTCTCGGCTCTCTCTTTTACATTGTTTCTGTGTTTCTTATTTAATAAGACGGTTGGTTACATCTACATCTGGAGCCCAACGGGCCAAGAATCCATTAAAAACTGCTTGGCTTGGCGGCAGGTCCGCTTTCCCGCAAGGGCGGCAGGTGGCGACGGCGGCACGCAGCGGCCGGCGGCGATTGGCTTCTTAGTCCGAGCAGCGGCTTCTTAGCCTGGGTCTAGTTCTGCTTGACCTCAGGCTGGACTATCGGTGAGCTGCTTGCTTAAATCCTGCTTGCTTAAAGCCGGTGCTACAAACAACTCAGACCTGCCCTGCCGAACAGGGCCCTGCCTGTAAAGCCAACGCACGTGGTCGGATCTTAAGGAAGTCAGACCCAAGCCTTGACTCGGCACAAGAGGGAACACGTGGCTGCATTTAAACTTTAGCCAGCTACGCTTTCTTGTTCTCTCTCTCTCTCTCTTTCTCTCTCTCTCTCTCTCTCTTTCTCTTTGGATTTACACCTGGGACACTAGGTGGCTGCTTTGAAAATCCCCTCGAATTTCTACTGTTCTACGCAGATTTGGTAAGTCATAATATATCAGATATTTTAAAGGAAACTATCTAAAAGAGAATTTTTTTCCACATTAAAAAACAAATGGGTTTTATGTGTACATTGGAAGAAAATTGGTTTTTGTTCAAAATTTTAGGCAGTCTGGCAATGGAACAACTATATAATATTAGTATTGGTGGAATTATGCACCTTATCACTATAATAATCCACATTTTAATATTTAAAAAGATAGTCAATTTAAGTGCCAGGATAACAGCTTTAGAAGAACTTGTTAAACCTGTAAAAATTCAGACAGAAGAAATTAACAGTGAAGTTGTTTCAAGTCGGGATCATAAGGTTGCAGAAAGAAAGCCTGTTTTCACACAGTCACCCTTAATTTATCCTGTAACCGTACAGCAGATGCCTGATCAAATGGCTACACAAAATACTTGGGCTCCAATTGAAATGTTGGATTTAAAAAGGTTTAAGGAGGCAATAGTATCTTATGGCATGCATTCCTCATATGTAAAGCAAATGTTAAACACTTGGTCAACATATAATAGGATAGTACCACAGGACTGGCGGGACCTTGCACAAGGTGTTCTGGAACCCAGCCAGAGACTTCAATTTCTGACTTGGTTTAAGGAGGAGGCTAAAAACATAGAAAAACAATGGAGGGATAAAGGAATACAAGTTTGCCAGGATCAGCTTATGGGCGAAGGCCAATATGCTTCAGCACAAACACAATGTTTATATGATGTTCAAACCCTAATTTTATGTTGAAAGGCAGCCTTGAATGCATGGGACAGAGTTGAGGAACCAGGAAAGAAATCTGAGTCATTTACAAAGGTGATGCAAGGCCCAAAAGAGTCTTTTACAGATTTTTTACGAAGACTGGCTTCAGCAGTAAAGAGAATGGTCTCGGATTCAGAAGCTAGTAAGGCAATAATTGAATCTTTGGCCTTTGAGAATGCGAATGCAGCATGCAAAAGAATAATCAGGCCATTAAGGGCAAGATCTGCACCTATGGAAGATTGGATTAGAGAAACAATTAATGTTGAAGCTGATGAGCATGATGATACATGGGTAGGAGAAGTAATTTCAAAAGGTTTGAGGAGTGTTAGATGTTTTGGATGTGGAAAGCAAGGACATTTGAAAAGGGACTGTAGACAGGTCATTCCCAGAAACAATGTTTCTTCAAGGAACAATGGCAACAGAATGCCCCTTCCTTCTGGAGTATGCAGAAGGTGTGGTAAGGGAAAACACTGGACCAACGAATGTAGATCAACAAAGGACAGACAGGGTAATCCTTTGCCTCAGTCTTCGGGAAACTCCCAGAGGGGCCTCAGGCAGGCCCCCAGTGCAAATCCAGTTCAAACCTTTCCTGCAGCCATAGAGGAAATGCCTGCTCTGGAGAGCGATTAAATAACCAAATGCCTATTGGAATAAATCATGCTGGTCAGGATGATGAAACAGAGAGAATAGAAAATTCAGGAGAAAACATAAAGAAAATTTTTTGGCAAACTTCTATTAATGAACAAAGACCAAAATTAACAATAAAAATAAATGGTGTTTTGTTGTCTGGTCTGGTAGACACAGGTGCGGACGTTACCATAATTGCACCAGAATTTTGGCATCCAACTTGGCCTCTTCAGGAGGTAAACGTTCAACTGTTAGGAATTGGGACATTATCTCAGGTGAAACAGAGTGCAAGATGGCTCGAATGTATAGGTCCAGAAGGACAGAGAGGAAAATTAAAACCATATGTGGCTAACATAACTATGAACCTGTGGGGTCGAGACTTGTTGCAACAATGGAATACTCAGATTAACATCCCTCCAATCTCAGAAACAAATCATAAACTAGCACATGTTACTGAGAGAAATATTAGAAGATATTGTTCTAATGAGTGGTCACCAGCCATCCATATTATACAAGAACAGGGCACAATAACTGAGGATCTTCCAAAGACACCAACAGCTCGACCTTTAAAATGGTAAACAGACAAGCCTGTATGGGTCCAGCATTGGCCTTTAACAACAGAGAAACTCCAGGCTTTAGAAGAGCTGGTAGAAGAACAGTTAAATGCTCAGCATATTGAAGAATCAACCAGCCCTTGGAATTCTCCTGTATTTGTTATCAAAAAGAAATCTGGTAAATGGAGAATGGTAACAGACCTTAGGGCAATTAACAAAGTAATTCAGCCAATGGGTTCTCTACAATCTGGGATGCCTTTGCCTACTCTGTTACCAAAAGGATGGCCTCTCATAGTTATTGATTTAAAAGACTGTTTCTTTTCAATACCCTTACAAGAAAAAGACAAAGAAAAATTTGCTTTTACAGTGCCTACTTATAATAATTCTCAACCAGTTAAAAGATTTCAATGGAGGGTCCTCCCACAGGGAATGTTGAATAGCCCAACTCTGTGCCAATATTTTGTACAACAGCCATTGGAAGTGATACGTAAAAAATTTCCTAAATCTATAATTTATCATTATATGGATGATATTTTACTAGCTGACTCAAATGCAGATACTTTAGAAATAATATTTGAAGAAGTAGAGAAAATTTTGCCTTGCTGGGGATTACAAATTGCTCCTGAAAAGATACAAAGAGGAGATTCTATTAATTATTTAGGATATAAAATAGAGCTACAAAAAATTAGACCCCAAAAGGTGCAAATTCGGAGAGATAGACTACAGACTCTTAATGACTTTCAAAGATTATTTGGAGATATTTCTCATCTACGAACTATTGTTGGGGTAAAAAATGATGAACTGACAAATTTGTTCAAAACCTTAGAAGGTGACAAGGACTTAAATAGTCCAAGAGAATTATCACCTGAAGCTGAGAAAGAATTAGCCTTGGTAGAAAAGAAAGTGCATGAAGGACACGTGAATCGTATTGATCCAAAGCTGGATTGCATTTTGGTTATTTTACCTTCTAGGCATTCTCCTACTGGAATATTAATGCAGAGGGAAGATATTATATTGGAATGGATATTTTTACCAAATAAACCAAATAAAAAATTAAAAACTTATGTGGAAAAAATCTCTGACTTGATTTACAAAGGAAAACTGAGACTTCGTCAATTAGCAGGCATAGACCCAGCAGCAATTGTCGTACCATTAACTAAGGAGGACATTGAAAAATTATGGACAGAAAGTGAACCTTGGCAAAGAGCTTGCACTAATTTTTTGGGAGAAATTAACAGCAAATATCCCAAAAGCAATAGAATTGATCTTATAAAGAGAGCTGATTGGATCTTGCCTCGAATTGTACGGCAAAAACCCATATCTGGAGTTCGTACATTTTATACAGATGCCAACAAAGAAGGAAAGGCAGGTTATAAATCAGAAAATTTAAGTAAAGTGGTTCAAAGTCCGTATAATTCAGTTCAAAAATCAGAATTGTATGCTATTCTGTTGATATTAATGGATTTTTCAGAACCTCTCAACATAGTAACTGACTCTCAGTATGCTGAAAGAGTGGTGTTACATATTGAGACTGCAGAATTTATCCCTGATGCTTCAGAATTAACTTCACTATTTATTCAATTACAAGATACAATCAGGAAAAGGAATCATCCTTTATATATACCTCACATTCGATCCCATACTGGTCTGCCAGGCCCTCTAGCACAAGGCAATGATGAGATTGATAAATTATTGATAGGAAATGTGCTGGAGGCCTCAGAATTTCATAAAAAAACATCACGTCAATAGTAAAGGTTTAAAAAAGGATTTTTCCAGAACCTGGCAACAAGCCAAAGAAATAGTAAAGAAATGTCCTACTTGTTCCTTCTACAATCAAACACCATTACCAGCAGGATGTAACCCAAAGGGTACTTAGAGAAATGAAATCTGGCAGATGGACGTGTTTCACTTTGCAGAATTTGGAAAATTGAAATATGTACACCGCACTATCGATACTTATTCAGGATTTCAATGGGCAACTGCTTTGAGTTCTGAAAAAGCTGATTCTGTAATCACTCATTTGCTAGAAGTTATGGCCATCATGGGTATACCTGCACAAATCAAAACTGACAATGCTCCATCATATGTCTCTGTTAAAATGAAACAGTTTTTTGCTTATTACAATATAAAGCATATTACAGGCATACCACATAATCCTACAGGTCAAGCAGTTATAGAAAGATCAAACAGAACTCTAAAGGATATGCTAAATAAACAGAAATGGGTAACAAAACCCCCCAGAAATAGACTGCATAATGCTCTTCTAACTTTGAATTTTCTGAATGCCAATGAGAAAGGAACAACAGCTGCAGAGAGACATTGGATAATAGAAAAAACTACAGAATTAAATCAGCCTATATACTTTAAGGATGTGCTGACCTCAGAATGGAAACCAGGGTATGTATTACATTGGGGACGAGGTTTTGCTTTTGTTTCTACAGGAGAAGATAAGCTGTGGGTACCATCAAAATTGATAAAGGTTCGATTTGAACAAGAGAGACCTCTTAATTGAGGAGGTGATAGTTCATCAACGAGCATGATCATCCAATTTAAACTAACTTGTATCAATAACACATGCCTTTTCATTTAATCAGATAATAACTTGTCAAAAGGAAACATCCCCAAAATTAGTCTTGGGGAAAGGTTTTTGTTTTTGTCTTTTAGGAGAATGAAGGTTAAGGAATCTGAAGAACACTGGACAAATGAGACAACTGAAGAAAAGGGACAAATCATCTATCCCAAGAAACAGAGTGAAACGGTGTATGGGTATATATTATCTAAAAAAATTTTATGTCTTCCTAAATGTTTGTTTCTGCTTTTCTCTAAAGATTTAACACTATTGGTTTTCTAATAGTCCCAGTTCAATTAAAATTTAAAGCTGACTTTGGAGTTGGAGAATGGCTCTCTCCTTCTTTAAAATCAAGCATGTTGTTAAAAGGAAAATGCAAACTCCCTGTATCATGCCAGAATAAGAGCCATCTTCTGCTATGGTACAGGACAAAAGCAAAATTAATTAAGGGACTATTCTATTACTAATCTCAACTCTTTGATTCTATTCTGATTCTTTAAACTTTTCTCAAAGTATAAATTTTATATCAAAATTTACAAGATTAATATATATATATATATATATATATATATATATATACATTTTAAACTTTGTTAAGATATGAATGGTCACATAGAGTACTAACTAATTCTAGAAAAAAGGCTAGCTGCATATATATGTTTTTGTGTTCGAGTCTCTTATCAGTTTTCTGCAGGAAATCATGGCCAGGCCTAACATCAACTGAAGTCTCCAGAAAGAAGATGGGGCCCCACAACAACAACAATTCCACGTGGACAATAATAATATCATTAAGCTGACAAACATCATCCATAGATCAGCTTTGAACTACAAGATGCTCAGAGCAATTTTGAGATGACTAGCTGAAATGATCCAGTCTCAAAGACTACTTGAATAAGGACTTGAGATAAACCCTGAACTTTGACATTATACACAGACTGGATAATGAAGGATATAGTTACCTCTCCTAGAATTTGACAATTAACCTAAAATTTTTCTTTCAGGATAAAGAAAACTTCGCCCATACCCAGCAGGAAGCAATTTTAAGAATACGACGCCCACATTCCCAAAAAGGTGGTGTGGTGTGGGTGGTTTTTTGGTCTTTTTAATGGGTTTTGGGTCTGGGATAATTTTCAGTATTTAGGGGGGTTGGTTACAAGTTATTGTCAAGGGTTAGGAAAAAGGCTAAGCAAAGGAGATTAGATTTAAGGTTCTTGTTTAAAAAAAAAGAGAAAGAAAGAAAAGAAAAAGACAATTACTAGTTTTAAATACTTTACATTGGATTGAATTGTTTTATATTGTACACAAATTTGAAACTGATATTGTTAGAAAATGCTATATGTATATTTCTAATTGTATTTATTCCATCCATTTAACAATGTAATGCAAATTTCTGATCTTTGAATGTTATTATTATCAACTATTAGGATATAAAGAAATGAAAGCTAGTAGTTAGACATTATCATAGAACTTGTAGTCATATTAGATATATTTTAAAAATTGAGCAGAGATGTTTTAGACAGTTCATCTTCAAACCCTTCAGAGATCTACAGAATATGGCATTTAAAATGTTTTAATAACTTAGAAAATTTTTCTTTTTCGAGACATGTCGGCTCCTGGCAGTACCAATCTACTTTAGAGAAAATATGGGCATTGAAGAAACTGCATATGGAGTCAACTTTCATTCTGGCAAAAGTTAGCCACTGGACAACAAAGTATCCTCGAATCAACAGGACAAAATGGACAGACAGATCACGAAACAAGGGACTACTGATTCTTGCCAAAACAAGTGTGGTTATGGCTTTATCAAAAGGCATCTTCTGAGGCCAGGACAATATGGCCCCATCCCTGAAGTGGCCTTCGCATGCGGAAAAGGTACAGTGCCCTTTTCTTCGAAGGCAGCTTAACAGGCAGAGGGCCGTTGGATTCTGTTGTACGATGGAACAGCAGCTGAAAGCTCATGCCTCTCGAAAGTAGACTGGCATTTAATAGAGGGATGTGGAGAAGAAGGGGATGCTGAGATGAAGCCGTATATACACAGCCAAGAAGAATGGACAGCTGAATTAAAAAACTGTCAACAATTTCCAGAATTTAAAATCTTGAATCATGACAGGACACTAGTGGAATTCAGGTGTTTCTGGTACATGGACTGCTCTCACCCAGTGTGAGGTTGAACTGTTGACCTTGTGTACATCCTACTTCACAAATGAGTCTGTCAGATACACTAAGCCTATAGGCTGAAGATGATGCCCCAACACTGCGGAGAAACCTCAGGTGACTGCCCAGGCAGCTGGCTGTTTCTGTCAACTCACAAAAATTTTTTGGAAGTTGCTTGCATGCACTTCCTGTTTTTATTTTTGTTAGCTAATATTATTCCCTTCTTGGGTCTCTGATGGAGTTGAAGATTAGTTAGTTATGGTTGAAGATTAGTTAGTTATAGTTGAAAATTAATTAGGATAGAAAGTGCATTAGATACATCTTGGATTTACCAAAATAGGATAGATAATGGAATTATTTTCTCTAATTTGTCAAATACCTGTTTAGGTATTTATTACTTGTATATATTGTATATAGTTATTGTACTTTTGTATATAGTTTTTCTTTTGTTAGTTATAACCTTTTGCTTTTTTTTTCTTTTTATTAAAATAGAAAAGGGGAAATGTGGTGGTAATCTAATTGTACTGAATTATTATTTTGATTGTCTGTTAATAAATAAAGTTGTCTGGGAGTCAGAGCTATTAGAGCCATAGCAAGAGTGTGGCGGTGGTGGCACACGCCTTTAATCCCATAGATATCTGTGTGTTCAGGGTCAGAGCTATTAGAGCCATAGCAAGAGTGTGGCGGTGGTGGCACACGCCTTTAATCCCATAAGATCTCTGTGTGTTCAGGGATACAGTCAGCATTGGAGACATATGCCTTTAAGACCTAGGGGGCTGTACATTCAGACAGTGACGAGGCAGTCATGTGTTTGGGTTTACAACCAATGAGAAGGCAGAACAACATACTATAAAAAAATGAACCGACAGGAAGTAGGTCTCTTTTCGCAAAGCTGGGACAGCAGGAGGAAGGGTGAGATTTTAGCTCTGAGCTCTGACTTCTCGGCTCTCTCTTTTACATTGTTTCTGTGTTTCTTATTTAATAAGACGGTTGGTTACATCTACACTTCAGTATTTCTAAATCAGTCCTAGCAACACATTGTATTTATGACAGAAATTTTTTTATAAGGCAATGCCCATGTTTCATGTTAGAGAGAGTAAATAAAATCTCTGGGAGCAGTACTGTAATGGGTAGCTTTAAATTGCTAACTTAGCACAACCTAGTATCTCTTAAGAAGAAAATCCCTATTAAGGAAATGTCTAGATTAGATTGGGCTGGGGATCATAACTGTAGAGGATTATCTGGATAATTACTTGAGGTAAGAAGACCTATAGGGATTCACCACTTCATGGGTTGATCCTCAAGTTGCCTAGGAGTAGAGAAAAGTAGCTGAGAGAAAAAAAGCAAGTACCTATTAATTTTTGTCTTGACTATGGATATGATGTGACTAGATGCTTGAGCTTCTACTTTGATTTCCCATCAATGATGGACGATAACCTGTAACTGTAACCAAAGAAACATCCAAGATACAAAGAACAGATACCAATATAGCTATGAATGTATCTCCCAATATTTGTAGAAAACAATGCCATGCTACAATGTAGGAAGTTTAGAGAACCCTTTAAGTTGATTCCAAAATGAATTCAAACCTGATAGTGAGTTACAATGCAACTGTGAGCTGAAACTGTAAGATAAAGTTGCTAATTTTTTTCCTTTTTAGTTGTGAATGGAGGACTCACTTTGGATTCAGAGTAACTTACTTGTCATCATTATCCTCTTTTGTAAATAAATTTTCATTTATTTTTGAGAATTTTATACACACATATAATATGTCTTGATCACATTCACCTTCAACTCCCTTTCCTCACAATGGTTTCATGCAAAAGACCTACATAAGTTTAAGGCAGTCAAAGCTCCAACACAGATCTGAGAGTTGCCCGTGAAACCCTACACCTTGTTAAAGACCTGTTGGCAGTTGGTGGTTACTGGGGAAGGGAGTATCAGCTTTCCTCAGGTATGGAGCCCCAGATTGGCTGCCCAGGCTCCAGTGGGTCTATGCACATACCAGCTTCACCAAATAGACTTAGTAGTTTTTTTTTTAAAAAGGAGGACATTATCATCTTTTTCCAATATGTCCACTTTTGCCTAAATCTACAGCTTCTCAGGACAAGTATGCTAATACAAAAGGGTCTACTTATAACATAGGCCATCTCTAAAGATGATTTATAAATCTAATTGACTTATAGGAAAATGATACAATTTACTTTACCTGAACCATAAGAAACTAATTTGAATAAATGTTTATTCATATTTGTTATATCAATAGATAACAAAACTGGGGGTGTGGAGGGCAGTAACCATAATACTAGAGAATAGTTTCAGAATTCAGGAAAATTTGACAGAGTGAGGGGGTTGAATGAATGTAATGAAGTACAGTGCAATTAGGAAAATGTAAGTCAGATATGTGCTGGATATAGGTGAAATGTATATGTCTTAGGGTTTCTAACGCTATGAAGAGACACCCTGACCACAGTAACTCTTTATTTTATTTTATTTTGCAATATAATTTAATTCTACATATCAGCCACGGATGCCCTCGTTCTCCCCGCTCCCGCCCACCTCCCCTTCCCCCCAGCCCAGCCCCCATTTCCATCTCCAGGGCAAAGACTTCCCTGAGGATTAACATCAAGACTCATTCCAGGCAGATCCAGTCCCCTCCTCCCAGGCTGAGCCAAGTGTCCCTGCATAAGCCCCAGGTTTCAAACAGCCATCTCATGCACTGAGCACAGGACCTGGTCCCACTGTCTGGATGCCTCCCAAACAGATCAAGCCAATCAACTGTCTCACCTATTCAGAGGGCCTGATCCAGTTGGGGGCCCCTCAGCCACTGGTTCATAGTTCATGTGTTTCCATTCATTTGGCTATTTGTCCCTGTGCTTTATCCAACCTTGGTCTCAACAATTCTCACTCATATAAACCTCCTTTTTCTCACCAATTGGACTCCCAGAGCTCCACCCAGGGCCAAGCTGTGGATCTCTGCATCCAGTTCCCTCAGTCATAGGATGGGGTTTCTAGCACTATAATTAGGGTGTTTGGCCATCCTATCACTAGAGTCGGTCAGTTTGGGCTGTCTCTCGACCATTGCCAGCAGTCTATTGTGGGGGCATCTTTGTGGATTTCTGTGGGCCTCTCTAGCACTTTGCTGCTTCCTGAGTGAAGTAACCCAAACTCAGAAAGACAAACATGGTATGTACTCACTCATAGGAGGATACTAGATGTGGAACAAGGATGACAGAACTGCTGCTCACAACACTAGGGAGGCTACCTGGAAAACAGGACCCCAAGAAAGACACAGGGATCGCCCAATGATGGAGAAATGGATGAGATCTACATGAACAGCCTGGACATGAGTGGGGGTAATGAAGGGTGAGTATTGAGGGAAAGAGAGGTTGGGGGAGCGGGAGATCCCAGCTGGATCAAGAACAGAGAGGGAGAACAAGGAACAGGGGACCATGGTAAATGAAGAACACAGCAGCTCTTCTAAAGGAAAATATTAAGTTGGATCAGGCTTACAGTTCAGAGGCTTAGTCCATTATCATCATGGCAGGAAGCATGGTTGCCTGAAGGCAGACATGGTGCTAGAGAAGGAGCTGAAAGTTCTACATCTTGATATGTGAGAAACAGGAATAGAACTGAAAGTCATTGAGCCTGGGTTTGAGTATCTGAGACCGCAAAGCCCATCTCCACAGTGATACACATCATCCAACAAGGCCACACTTACTCCAACGAGGCCATACCTCCTAATATTACCACCCTCTATGGGCCAAGCATTCAAACATTGAGTCTATGGGGATCATTCCTATTCAAACCAACACAGTATACAAACAGCAAACACAGGAGGTATTTAAGGGTTTACTATCAGCATACTGAATAGGAGTTCCATAATTTGAGTGTGAACCAGATGGGCTTACTGAAACAGTTCTGTGAGCTTTACACACATAATTTCTGATTTAATGCATCTCTTATCTTGTTGGATAATTTTCTTTTTATATTCAATATAAATAAATAAATATATATTAAAGTTATATGTAAGATAAATTTATATTTAATATAAATATAAATATAAATATTAATAAATATAAATATTATCTTTAATATTAATGGTGAGGTAATAGTCTTGATCAAGGACCAACTGTTTGGTCTACTGGTATGTTATGATTTTTAGGAAAGAAATTATTGCAAATTTAACATGTTAAGTTAACTTGAGGGATGAAATTATCATGAGTATTCTCCATTAGTGATGAAATATTACATTCTGGTTGAGTTATACAACCCATACAATGGTCACAGAAGAGAGCGAAGGAGTTTCAAACTATATCATATGATGAACTTGTGAAGCATAGTACTATGGAATAAGGAGGAGATATTTGATAAGATTTGGGTGATATGAAAGGTTGATGCTGTCTAAATAGCTCTTTCTTTAAAAGAGAGAGAGAGAGAGAGAGAGAGAGAGAGAGAGAGAGAGAGAGAGAGAGAGAGAGAGAGAGAGAGATTAATTCAGGTAACATCAAAGTGTAGAGCCAGAATCCATGGCAAGACATCCAAGGAGGCTGCCTTCAGTCTGATGTAAGGCAGCTCTTTCTAGCAGTTTTAGTGTCTTACATACAGCACTCTGCTTCTCAATGGATTAAGTTAAAACAACAATCTAAGGGGAGTTATGTATAATGCTTAGAATTGGAAATGAATGGCTTTTGAGACACTTTGAGGACTTGGAAATGCCACAAGCATGTGAATTTTTTTGTGGTACATAGCCTTACCTGCCACGGACTGGCCCACCACCGGGAGTACCACGACCGTAGGAGAATCAGGGCTTGGGTAGTCAGGAAGGCAAGGATTCGGCGACTGACAGACAGACAACACACTCAAAAGTGGTTTGAATCTGCTGCAACTTTACTTCGGCAAATCAGTAGTTTATATACAGAAAAGAAAACTATCAAGTCATACGGGGAACAACAAGAGCTTGGCAATAATTCAATTACATCATCTTTAAAAAACATCAAGCACACAGTTATTAATCGGCGCTAGACATATCCCTTCACTCACAAGAACTTTATGACCCAAAGAGAAGTCTGTGCTTTATAAACTTAGTACAGTCCCTAGACTTGTGAAGGCTTCTTTGCGGTTGCGGCTGTGTCCTTCATCTTTATCTCAGCTGCTCGCTAGTCTATTATGAACTTCTACTTTTTTGGTTCTCATGACCCATTTAGCCAGTTTGGATGCTGCAGATCCTCCCTAAGTATTTCTTCAGTTCTTTACCATATATCTCTTCTAATATAAAACCTTTTTACCTGCTGGAATATGGACAGTTGTACTTTTACAAAACCTGTAAGGGTTCTGCTGTAGTCCTTAAGTTTTCTATGCTGAACTTCCTCAACAGAGGGGCCCACCATCTGCCTCCTATGAGATAATGTTTTCTGCCATAAATCACTTTAGTTGGGATTCCTAAAGGATTCCTAGTGGGTGAGTGTTCATTCCCTAGAAGTGCCTGAACTATTATACTTTCTATTACCTAGTGGCTTGGGGCTTGAGGTCTTTAAGGAATAGTTCATTCTGCTATATCTAAATAAGGTCCATGTCCAGCTTGCCCTTTCCTCCACAGTTCACAACCCAAGCATTCATTAATTTTGGCTGTGTTTTGTAGATTAATTAGAACATTATCAGAAAAGCAGTTATATAGAAACCATAGCCCAGAGAGCTCATGATCTGTGAAGCACGTCTCCTTCGAGAAGGAGGCATAACATGGGCACTCTGCCAGGGACCTCCAGGGAGCTTAGTCCCGTGGGATACGTATCTCCCATCTGTTATTATTGACATAATTGTTCATGTTACACGGACGACACTGGAGTTGGTGTGGCATTTCCCGGTTTTTTGTTTTTAAGACGCAGCTCCAACAGATCACGTCTCACTGTGTGTAGGGAACATAGGATAATTTCAAAAAGACAAGGAAATAATAACACAACCAAAAGAAAATAAGAATCAATACCCCAATGAATGCAAAATATTGTGTCCAATCTAGAGGATTTAAGAGAGCGGACATCTGACTCAAGATCACGAGTTAAGGCATCCAAAGAGGCACTCTCCAAATGAGCTTTACTCATAGCCGTGATATCTTTTTGTTAAGCTTCCATGTTATGAGTGGTATCTGAATCTTTCCAGACTACTTGTAGATGATTTTTTTTTTTACCTTTTCTCAACTTTGACTAGCGTTATAAGGCAGGGGAGTGACACAAATATATTAATATGTAGCATGACACCTACTCTCTAATCTATTTTGAATATTAGTCAAATCCTGTCCAAGAGCCTATAGATGTAACCAACCGTCTTATTAAATAAGAAACACAGAAACAATGCAAAAGAGAAAGCCGAGAGGTCAGAGCTCAGAGCTAAAATCTCACCCTTCCGCCTGCGGTGTCCCAGCTTCCCGAATGAGGGTTCTATTTCCTGTCTGTTCGTCTATTTAAAGTATTTTGTTCTGCCTTCTCATTGGTTGTAAACCCAAACACGTGACTGCCTCGTCACTGTCTGAATGTACAGCCCCCTAGGTCTTAAAGGCATATGTCTCCAATGCTGGCTATATCCCTGAACACACAGATATCTATGGGATTAAAGGCGTGTGCCACCACCGCCACACTCTTGCTATGGCTCTAATAGCTCTGACCCCCGGGCAACTTTATTTATTAACATACAATCAAAATCACATTTCAGTACAATTAGATTACCACCACAAGAGCCAGTACCACTTCTTTTAATATATTAATCTTTGTTTCTAATTTCTTATCTATAAGGAACTGTTTTGACAAAGCCAAGGTAACATTTTTATTCAATTCATTAACAAAATGAGCAGTGTGGATTTCTTGCACTAAGGCGGTGGTAGCTACAGCAAAGGTGGTAATAATAGCTATTAAGGCAGATATGCCTAAAATTAATGCAGCAACAAATCTCTTAGGTCTAATAAGTGCATGTAATCTTTTTAATATCTGTAAAGTAGAATTTTCACACCAATCCTCTTTCATCAGATCAACAGGCAACATAACATAAGGTGGTCTCTTAACCAAAATCATAACTGATAATTCCTTATCTAAAGTTGAATCAATGTAATTAGTCAAGTGACATGTATGACAAAAAATCCTATAAGAACCACCTACAACAGTAATATCTACATGCATAGGATGACCAAGTAATATAGCAAAGGGATAGTTTACGCATGAGCGAACAGCATAAGGAATAGAAACTGTTTTATTAGGCCTTTTTTGAAGAATAACATTAGCACTGGCAGCCAATCTAAATAAATCATAATGCTTAACATATTGTTGTGTCTTAGGATCTCTAGTAACCCAGATAGGCTCTACATAATCTGGAGTGAACGAGCGATGGATTTTTTTTCATTAAATTCTTTGGGTTGTATTCATGGAATTTCTCCATATTATTCTTTAAATATGAATTATAATCATAAGAGCCAGAAGAAGCAGAAAAGTCCCAAATCTCCAAGGATGTTCCCAGTGGAGATTACTTAGTAGCTGAGTGTAGAAAACCATAAGAAAGTCAAGCAGAATATCCACTAAGACTTCCATCCCAGAACTGATTCTTATCCCTATAAGTCTCTATACAAGAAGGCAAAGGCACAAAAGGAGCCTGCTGAAAAGTTTCATTATGATTAACATGCCCCAAGGTAAACAGCTGAATTTCCCAAACCTATCTCTTATCATCTTTTTTTTTAGATCCAGCTCTATCTGGAGAATCAGTAATAAATGTAGATGTATCCAACCGTCTTATTAAATAAGAAACACAGAACCAATGTAAAAGAGAAAGCCAAGAGGTCAGAGCTCAGAGCTAAAATCTCACCCTTCCTCCTGACGTGGTCTCAGCTTCCCAAAAGAGAGCTATTTCCTGTGTGTAAGTCATTTCATAGTCATTCTGCCTTCTCATTGGTTGTAAACCCAAACACGTGACTGCCTCATCACTGTCTGAATATACAGCCCCCTAGGTCTTAAAGGCATATGTCTCCAATCCTGGCTGTATCCCTGAACACACAGAGATCTATGGTATTAAAGGCGTGTGCCACCATCGCCACACTCTGTCTATGGCTTTAATAGCTCTGACCCCCGGGCAACTTTATTTATTAACATACAATCAAAATCACATTTCAGTACAATTAGAATACCACCACAAATAAATGTTCTATAACTAAGCTGAAGACAACCGAAGGGAGGAGAGCCTTTCAAAGTCAGACAGATGGGAAGTGAATCAGTTCTCCCTTCGTAGGTTAGATAAGTAGAGCTATTCAATCTTTGATCTGAATCCTTGGAACCCCCTAGTCTCAACGAGTCATTGGTTAAGACTTTTACTGACTCAGGACTCATCCACTCTACTTGATGAATGAGGGGTGGTTTAAGTATATAAGCCCAAAAACTGTCTCCATTGACGGAGTGAGCCTGAGCTGTAAGGATAGATAAAAGAGCAAGAAAAATAAATTTAGGGGTCTGTGGCTTATTCACTGTGGTCACAAGCTCTGTGGCCTGTTGAGTCAGATTCTTCAATTGTGTCCAAGTTGGCAGGCTTTGAGGAGTCAGCAAAAGGTGGTGTAGTTTTTCTTTTGTCTTTCTCCGCTCTTGCTTTTGTTTTCTCTGTTGCCTTCTCTAGAGGAGCCGGTCAGACAGGCCGATCTGGGATCCAGACTGGAGAGTTGGCATCCTGAGGAAAAACACATGCATATCCTCTCCCAGAAGAAATTAAGACATCCGGACCTTTCCAGGTGCCGGCTTAACTGGTCTTTTTTACATTATTTTCGGGAGGGCCGTATTTTTCGGTCCTTCCCAATGAATCATAGCTGGGGAATCTCCCTGTTCATTAACATTTAAATGATTGATAACGAAGAGAGAATGAGATAACAAATGATGTGGAGAGAAATACGCATTAGCTGCCTTTAAATGAGCTATTTGATTCTTTAATATTTGATGTGAACGTTCAATTACTGCTTGCCCTTGTAGGTTATAGGGGATTCCTGTAGTATGTAAGATACTTCATTTTTGTAAAAATTGATTAAAAGCTTTAGAGACATAAGCAGGGGCATTGTCAGTTTTTAACCTGTGTGTGTGGGGGGGGTTCCATAACTGAAAAACTTTGTATCATATGTTGAATGGCATCTTTTACTGTCTCACCTGTTCTTGTTGATGCAAACAACATATGAGAATAAGTATCCACTGTGACATGAACATAAGCCAATTTTTCAAATTCAGGAATGTGGGTGACATCCATCTGCAATAAAGACAGAGGCTTCAACCCATGAGGATTGACCCCCACTTTAATGGATGATATACTTGAGGGCAATTCCCACAATTCTTAACAATTTGTCGAGCTTATTCTCTAATAATTCTCTAGTAATTTGAAACATCCTTTTAAAAACCAAAGCATTCTGGTGATGTAGTTTATGACTCTCCTCAGTTTTAGTCATATTTATAATACATCCCTTGGTTAATGTATCTGCTAAATGATTGCCCTCACGCAGAGGTCCTGACAGGGCAGTATGTCCCCTAATATGTCCTATGCAAGACCTCTCTTTTTGTTGCCTGATTAAATTTTGCAGTCCCTGCAATAATGGCAAGATATGAGAATGTCCTGATAATAGAGCAGTCTCAATAGCTGGAAAAAGTTTACCCACATATTTTGAGTCTGTATAAAGGTTAAATTTTTCTGAAACAGATCTAAATGCAAGCAAGACAGCTTTTATTTCTGATTGCTGTGCAGATATCTGAGTTCCTTCTTCAAGTAACGGAGATCTGCCAGAGATGTAAACTGTAGACCTTCCATTAGAGGAACTATCTGTAAAAATACAGACAGCAGCTTCCAAAGGCTGAGAAGAGGTTTTTGTAGGAAAAATAACTTTAGCTTCCTTAAAAAAATCTATAAGGGGATGCTTAGGATAAAGATAATTTGTCCTGTAAATCCTTGTAAGGCTATACCCCAGTTTTTATCTTCCTTTAAGAGACTTTCAAATTGTAGCTTATTATAAGGGATAATAATATCATCCATCTCTTTACCAAATAATTTCTTAGCTCTTTGTTTAGCTTTAATAATTAACATGAAGCAGAGATAAGGATAGGAGGCCAACATTTTTGACTGTACATGAGGAAGATGTATCCACTCTAAAATTCCTTCTTGCCATAAACACCCCATAGGAGTATAGGGTGTCCTGAAAATTATAAAAGACCATTTCTTTTCATATGTAAATTGTTTTAACTTTTTCTATCTAACTGTCTTTTTACCAATTCTAAGGCTCATAAAGCCTCAAAAGTAAGGACACAAGGAGATCTTGGGTCAGCATCTCCTTGTAATAAAGAATACAATGAACTTAATTCTCCTATAGTAATTTTCAAACAGGGTCTAATCCAGGTGATATTTCCTAACAATTTTTGAAAATCATTTAGTATCTGTAACTTATCCAACCTGAGATTTATTTTTTTGAGAACATATATAATCATTATGTATCCATTGTCCTAAATGACTTAATGGCTTATCTCTCTGAACTTTATCAGGGGCAATAACTAATCCAAAATAGGTCAGTTGTTCTATAGCACACTGTAACAATTTCTCCAGTACTGACAGTATGATGAGCCAATAGGATATCATCCATATAATGAATGATGTAAGCATCTGAAAATTGATCCCTAGCCTTCAAAAGAGGCTAATCCACAAATTTCTGGCACAAAGAAGGACTGTTCTTCATTTCTTGTGGCAAGACCCATTATTGAAATCTTCGATAGGGTCTCTTCAAATTTACTAATTGAATGCTAAAGGCAAATCTTTTACAATTATCTGGATGTAGTTTAATTGTAAAAAAAAATCTTGAAGATCAATAATTATAATATGCCATCCTTTGGGCACTGCCACAGGAGAAGGTAACCCTGGCTGCAGGGCCCCCGTGTCTACCATTGTAGCATTGACAGCTCTAAGATCTTGTAATAATCTCCATTTTCCTGACTTTTTCTTTATAACGAAGACGGGAGTATTCCAAAGACCATTGCTCTCTTCGATATGTCCTTTATCTAATTGTTCTTGCACTAACTGCTCAATGGCCTGTATACCTTGTATCATTTATTTTTTGACCTATATTATAACTTAAGCTTTTATATCTCAGACCTTATTCGAACTTGTGTATTTATATTATAAAAAACACCTTTTTTATGTCTTAAGGTATTTTTATTCTTATAGTTTAAGCTTATTTTTTATATCTTTCTATTTAATTATTTAGCAAGAAACATAGATGGTTGATTATTAAAGTAGTTATAGTACAGTGGGTTCCTTTAAACAAAGGAATAATAAAAAGTTACTTTGAAACTTGTTTGGTGAGCTATCCTCTATTGGGAATTTGATAACAAGACCAATTATTTTTAGACCTGGAAATTAAAAATGTAATCTAAATGACCCAAAAGTGTAATTTGAACAAATCCCTGGTGGTAAGAGGCATAGTATAGTTTTATGTACAGTGGGAAACTTAAACATTTTAAATACCAGGGGCCTGAGTCAGGAATTTTTTAAGTTATTTATCATATTTAGAATGTTTATAAATTTAGTTTTGAGTACATTAGAGAAGTTAATAATTTATATGATAATCAAGCATTAATTTATATCCTTATAATTATATTTAATAGCTCATAATTTGAGTAAAAGTTATTTGTAACAGTTTGTAGTTTAAACTAGTAACTTGTAGTAGCTGAAATAGTTCATTCTGCTATATCTAAATAAGGTCCATGTCTAGCTTCCCCTTTCCTCCACAGTTCACAACCCAAGCATTCATTAATTTTAGCTGTGTTTTATAGATTAATTAGAACATTATCAGAAAAGCAGTTATGCAGAACCCATAGCCCAGAGAGCTCATGATCTGTGAAGCATGTCTCCTTCGAGAAGGAGGCATAACACGGGCACTCTGCCAGGGACCTCCAGGGAGCTTAGTCCCGTGGGACACGTATCTCCCATCCGTTATTATTGACATAATTGTTCATGTCACACGGTCGACACTGGAGTTGGTGTGGCACTTACCATTAACGAAATTTTTTTTATTTGGCAATACAAGGACAAGCCAAAGGATGCTATCAAATGTAAAACCTGGTATCTCTAGATTGTGACAGATAGTATCAGTTTAAAACAATTTCAGAAAAGATTAAACTCAATGCAATGTGTAGCTACAGAGAAAAATGGTAGATTTAATAAGGAATGGTGAATGAAAGTCCAGATGTATTGCAATACTAAGAGAAAGGTAAAATTGAATATGACTCAGTGCTTATAAAATTTAAGCCAAATTGCCAGAATGTAATAAAAGCAGGCAAAGATTTCTTCAAAAGAAATTTATCATACAGAAAATGTACTTATATATTTTCTGATATCTAGTATTAACAGCAGTATGCATGAGCCCAAATCTGGTGGGAGCTCTTTGAAATTGATTTGCATTAGGGGAACTTGTGAGAATTGTAGGTAAGATAAATACCCGTGTCATTTATTTATAAATGAATTATAATATATACTTCATTGAAGTAGTAAATAAGTCTGAGAGGGGAGAATAAAAAGAAAAGAAAAGTCTGAGAAAGACGATTGGTGTTATAAAAATTATTAATTGATTAATCTACGGACTAATGTCTGAGAGAGTGCAAAGGGTCTAGGTACAAGTAGTCTAAATGATACCTTAGAAAAAACAGTGATGTAAGACCAAATAATATTGTATCACTCAAAGATAAGATTTTTTTCTATTTTCCCCATTCTCATCCTAATCTTTCTGCATCTTTCTGCTCTTTCTATATTCTTTATGGTAAGGAAAACTGTATTTTAATGTTCACCTTGGGAAAATTTCAGTTCCAGAAAAATTGAGATTGTTGCTCATCATGTCTGGCCACCTGACCTAGAAACACATGTCTATAGACCAAACTAGATTAGCAAGAACACTGGTAACATAATTCATTACTGCTACCAGATTTTAGTGATTAAGAGTAATAAATTTACATTTTTGACCTTGCTTAAATACTGTGTCTTTAATAATGAAATACAAGAAACATAGAGGTCATTGTATACACAGGGTATCATTCTACATCTTTAGGATTAAGCAGTAGACATAACAGAGAAAAACCTTGACTTTATTGAGTTTATATTCTGTACAAGAGATCATCAAAATGATGATGAAGGTGTTGATGATTATGATGATAATGAAATATAAGTAACTTAGTGAGCTAGATGCCAGATGCTAATGTGATAGGGCTATCAATGAAGCAACAATGCAGTAGAGAATAGTGACTTTGAAATGTTGTTTTTCTAGGATATTGTTGTCGATGAAAGTCTCTAATGAGATACGGCTTTATTCTTTTTTTTTTTTTTTTTTTTTTTTTTTTTTTTTCGAGACAGGGTTTCTCTGTGTAGCTTTGCGCCTTTCCTGTAACTCACTTGGTAGCCCAGGCTGGCCTCGAACTCACAGAGATCCGCCTGGCTCTGCCTCCCGAGTGCTGGGATTAAAGGCGTGCGCCACCACCGCCCGGCTACGGCTTTATTCTTTACAAAGTCTCTTTCAAAATTTTATTTAAAGTATAAAGTAATTTTCTTTTTTTTGATACAGGGCTTCTCTGTGTAGTTTGGGTGCCTGTCCTGGATCTCACTCTGTAGACCAGGCTAGCCTCGAACTCACAGAGATCCTCCTGGCTCTGCCTCCTGAGTGCTGGGATTAAAGATGGGCACCACCACTGCCTGGCATAAAGTAATTCCCAATGAGCATTAATATTAGATGAAATTTCATCTTGTATAATAATTTATTTCACTAGATTCATGCACTACAGGGACCACACATTTCATTTTCTCCCTAGTGCCTATAACTGCTATTCTAAAAGTAGCATTTGGTCTGTTGGGACAGTCAATAAAAAATATCTAATTTGGGTTTATTAGATCCCAAAAGGGCTGTGGCAGTTACAGTACAAATATCAGAAAGGCTCATTAAAATAGTATATGAGTTGCTTATACTACTAGATGCTATATTTTCTATAGAAAAAAAACAAAAATAGCTCTGATGCTCGGATGAATAACAATACCTAACGAAGTAACTGAAGACAAATTGAACAATAAAGAAATGACTGAATATATTCATTGAAAATAATAGCTTTACTTTAATTTTAAAATTTATTATCTGTCTGCATAATTTTATGTACATGTGTACATAAGTCTGTGTGTGTGTGTGTATGTGTGTGTGTGTGTGTGTGTGTGTGTGTGAGAGAGAGAGAGAGAGAGAGAGAGAGAGAGAGAGAGAGAGAGAGAGAAGAGAGAGAGAGAGAGAGAGAGAGAGAGAGAGAGAGAGAGAGAGATGTGTGTGCCTGGGCATATGTGCATAGAGTGCTTCTAGGGGTAAGAGAACATCATTATGGAGTGAACTTTCTCCTTCTGCTTTTAAGTGGGTTTTAAGGATTGAGCTCAGATAGCCATCTTGAGAGGCAAGATTTTCATCCTGTGAACCATCCATCTAGTTTCAAACCCTTTCTTCTTTTATTCTGATACCATTTCATCAAACAAACTTTCTGTGATCTCCACGTTTACAATTGCAATCTCTCCCCCCAAATCCCTATCATCTTTCCTAGCAACATTTTCTCCATATTAATCTCTTTGCCTTTATTCAATCAATGATGATGCAACATATTCACTGTCTGTCACATAGATTATAACAATGGTTTCTAAATAGTTCCTTATCCCACATTTCTAAGGGAATTGCTCCATTAAAGCCAATTTTGTAAAGAAAATATATTGTATAAAACTTAGATAAGAGAGAAAGTTCAAAATAATTCATCTTAAATGAAGGAATATTGTGTTATTCTGTGATTTTAAAATCCTCAGGTGAAAGACAAATGTCTTTCCGTTACTTATAAGATCTGATGAGATACTTTTTTTCTCTTTTCTAATAAACATTTGGCTCATTCAGTCACATACTGTCCTAATCCATTAACAAATCATGTTGTGTGTACATTGAATACACACCACACATCTAATGCCATCATAATGTCTATATCACAACTACTGTTTTTTAACATTTATTATTATTAGTTTGTTAGTTGTGTGTGTGTGTGTGTGTGTGTGTGTGTGTGTGTGTTTGTGCTGGTGCCTGAAGAGACTGAAAGAGAGGTATCAAAATCCCCTAGAGCTGGGTTACAGGAGACTGTAATCCACCTGAACTGGTTTCTGGGAACTATAATCCAATCCTGTAGAAAAGCAGTAAGTACACTAAACCACTGAGCCACTTCTCCAAACCCCACAATCACTTTAGGCAATATCATAGTGAATAAGTGTCGATTATGTTTTTGCAATTCCTTCCAAACTGACCTTTCTGCTTTCACTCTTGTCCTTCTGAAACATATTGTCTAGAGAGCAGCAGAGATATTCTTTCACCATGTAATTAGACAGTTAGTGACATTGTACCCTTGCTCTGAATTGTCTAATAGTAAGAACTTTTCTTTGATTAAAATCCAACGTCTTCACTGTGACTGAAAATTAAAATCTTGACTGGTAGCCATCATAGTTTTTTTCTGGAGCTTAAGTGCTCTTATTCCCTTAGGACCTTGAACACACTTTTCTTTGTGCATTGCATACTCTCTGCATTCATATCTTTGCTGAAAGGTCAAACTCAAGATCCTGACTTTAGAAGTACCCTTTCCATTTTCTTATGTTGCTTTTTGTAATCAGTTCTGCTTCTGATACTACATACTATGTTTACTCATTTATTTGGTTTCTGTCAGGATTCCTCCCTGGGATATCCCCTGAATACAGCATAAAAAGATGCAATAAGACTAGTGACAAACTCTCATATCTAAGCTGGACAAGGAAACCCAGAAGGAGGAAAAGGAGCAGGAAAATGAGTCAAAGACAACCCTACTCCCACTGTTAGGAGTCCCACAGGAACACCAATATATACACAGAGGACCTAACACAGACCCAGGCAGGCTCCACAGACTGCTATTTTCTGGAGACAAAGAAAGGAGCAGTCCATCTGGATGGAGGGTGTCAACCTGTGGGAGAGGAAGGTATGGTGGAGGAGAAGCTGTATTCAGGATGTATGGCATGAGAGAACAATAAATAAAAAGAACAACAACAAAAAATTCCTTCCTAAAACACAAGATCCATCAGAGAATCATTTCTTTATCCCATGCTGAGAATAGTGTCTGGAATTCAAAACAACAAATAAATATGTGTTCAGTAAATAAATGTTTTCATATTTTTCACATAACATTACTATTTCTCGGACTTAAATGCCTCTTTTGACCTTTGTTAGAATATGAGAAACATTTCAAGGGCCCAAATCCACTGTTAAAGTTTTAGGAAAAAACTACCTCTGCTTTCCCTGACTTGCTTTAATAGCTTATACATGCCTTTGTAGCCTTAAATTCATGCAGTTATTGTTTTCTTTCTTCAAACTGATGTAGTTACACAATTCTTCATATTTACTTGATAGTTCTTTGAGGAAAACAAGTATATAAATATTTTAATAGGACTTTTACATCTGTGCAGAGCTGCCTAAATAACTTTCAAGAGTCTATGTGAAATGAACATGGTAACATGTGGCAAACTTAATAATTTCAATATGGCAATATCTACAAGAGTCTCTAAAATTCATGGGGCCCTATATGATTACACATACTCAAAAGAGAGCTACATCAAATATTTAAACACCCAATAGCCTCCTTTAATATCTTAAGTAGAAGCCATTGCCTCTCTGAAAAATTCCCTGTCCTTTATCTCAGCCAATAACAGAAAGAGTTAACAGAATCTCCTTCAATATTGTCATGACTCTCATGGCTTACTTTTCTTAAAGTCAATCACATAGCACTGCAATTTTTCTGTCTATTTTCATTTTCTGAACTACTTTTAATTTTCAAATAAAGTAATTGAGAATTATTCATCACAAACATGGTACATAGTAGGTATACAACAAATGCTTCTGTACTAAATTAATATCTATTACAATTTAGTATCTATTGTTAGCTACACAAAAATGGATTTTAACTCTATATAAGCAAATGACTCAGAACAGCTTTTCAAACATTGCTGAACCAGGGGTGCTTTTATGTAAAGGACAATATTTTCCAAAGGTATTTTTCTTGCTTTATTTATGACAGTTTTCTAAAGATAATACCAAAGCTTTGAACTTTGTAGATGACAGATGAACTGGATCTGTGCCATATGAAAGTTCATTGATGAATTTTAAAATGGTATAAGCTAAAATATTGACATGAAACATTTGGGATGGGAATTGGAAAGTAATTCCAATTGGAAGAAAATAAGTCAAGTCTATTCCCCATTGATATTTAATGAAGTTTTCATTCCCTTGGAAGCCCCTCACACATTAATAAATTCTATCTTCTTTCATGTTCCCCTTATTGTACCTTCTCAACCTTGTTTTTGTGAATAACAAGAGAGAATTCTTTAGTCTCCTACAGTGTTATTGTATAGTAAACAACTGCTCTGAGCATAGTTGTGTTATTTTCTTAAAAGAAAACATTTGTTAAAATGCAGAATTTAATTGGATAATTAAATTTTTTAGGAAGCATAGCAGCAATTTCCTTAGTGTAAACTGTCCTTAAAATTATACTCCCCAATCTTACTATTTTTTTTTTTTTACTATTTATGATATTTAGTTCCTGGCAGAGCCATTATTATGAGTTGTTAGTTTACAAAGAAATGTAGTGGAAGGACTGAACATCACAGAATATTACTAATTCATAATGCTATATTACGGTGTATCTTGAAGTGTATTCTCACAATACCACACAATAACCTTACTCAGATGTCAAATGTTCTTCGAACCTTGCAACCTTCAGTAACTAACCCCCTTTGCACAGGCTAAAGATTTTGTTGTCACATTTTTGTTATTTTTGAAGCTTCATGGAATAAATGCCTACTATATTACTTAGATTAATGTTTCAAAACTAATTCAATCTTTTCACTACAGTTTACAATGACACCGAATAAGAGCTTATTAGTAGTGAACTGACCCATTTCACTCAAATTTTCAAGCTACAGGAACTGATCCTTGTATAGCACTTGTACAAGTTAAACAGAACTTATTTAACTTGAGGAAATAGTTTACTAAAAATAAATCCCTGCCAGGTGGCAATGGCAAATACCTTTAATCCCAGCACTCAGGAGGCAGCGCCAGGTGGATCTCTGTGAGTTCAAGGCCAGTCTGGTCTACAGAGAGAGATCCAGGACAGGCACCAAAACTACACAGAGAAATCCTGTCTCAACAAAGAAAAAATAAAATAAACAAATCCCTAATGTTCTTAATGGTGCATCATAGAAATGAGACACTGATGCAATGAACCAGGTAAAATTCACTAGGGAAATAAATCACATAATGTACACTTAATATGCAGAACAGATTAGTCATTGCTGCTGATCCAGCTGTCCTTGTCCTGTCATTTTGCCCAAGGGTGATGCGAACCAATCACAAGCTATGTTTCATCTAGTTTCTACTCCAACAAGCCCAGAGAGAGAGTGTGACTCCTCTCTCCAGTTCTTAAGTGGTCATGTACACAGACAGATTCATGCCCTAGGGCTTGCTACCCTAATGCCATTGGTTGAATGGATCAAATTCCCACAACACTTCCCCTTTTTTTGTCTAAATAAGAAGATTCTAATCCTAATTCAAAACTATATACAATAGAAACAATTATCAAGTATTGTCCAGAAGAAAGAAAAAGATAATAACATAAGTAAAACGGAACTACAGCCTACAAGAACAACATAGAGCAGGAAAAACACGTGCTGGAACTGTTTTTTTTTTTTTATTTTTCTATCCCACCCAGTCCCATAGCTGTTTCCAAATAAGTACTCAGAGGCTTAATATTGCTTATAAACACTTTGCTGATGGCTCTGGCTTGGTATTAGTTACCTCTTACATTTAAATTAACAATTTCTATTCATCTAAGTATTGCCCCATGGCTGTGGAATTACTTGTCTGCTGGTTTGCTGTTCCTTGGGTGGCTAGATGGCATCTCCACAGCACTTCCCCATTTCTGTTTACTCAAAAAGGAAGATTTTAACTTTAACAAAATAAAATTACGTATAATAGAACAGTTGTCAAGCAAGAATTACAGTTACAATACCTAGTCTATTTGTATTTGGCGAAAGTAAAGAAAATATTCTATTTTTGTGAGTCTAAGGTTTCATATCCAATTTACCTTTTATCATAACTAAGGAAAACTTTAATTATAACTAGTCTTCAACTCCATCAAAAGCCCCAGAAGGCTATAATATTACCTAAGAAAACAGGATGTGCATTACAAGCAACTTTCAAAGCTCTAAAAATGACAGAGACATCTGGGTGCCTGGACAGTCACTCAAAGTTCTGTAATGTTGGTGTATCTATATTCAGCCTACAGAGTTAGAGTACCTGGTAGACTTTTCAGTGTAGGAGGAAATTTGAAGGACTGTCCCACCTATATTGGCAAAGTTCATCAGTCACTTTCCTCTGTGTCCTATAAAATGTCTGGCAATTTCTTCTGTGAAGCAGGAAACTTGAAGGACCATCCTTCCTTAGCAGTCACTTTTTTGTGGGCCCCTGCATATCCAGTTTATACAAAATATTGTCAAGTAGTTCAGGCAAGAGCAGTTTCTTTCCCAAATGGTTAACTTTACCATATTGAAAGCAAGTGACATAAGGAGTTTCTTCAATGCCAATCATCCTTTTTGAAATAATTGGTATTGCCAGGAGCAGACGTGTCTCACTGTTGAGAAAAGTCTAAGTTCTTAAAACATTTTAATTGCCATATTATGTAGGTCTTTGAAGTGTTTGAAGATTACCTATCTGAAATATATCTTCGTATACCTAGAAAACCTAACTAACATGCCTATAAGTTTGATGATTATACATGACTATTAATTTGTATTTCTTAATTATACATTGCAAATTTAAGTGGGTTGCATAAAGGTAATATCTTAAACAATAGTAGAGATATACATATAACAAAATTAACTTTAAATTTGTATAAATAAACTAAAATTCACACCAGTGTATTTTGAGATTAACCGTTGTTTTTTGGCTTAAAGTATATTCAATAATCTACCCTTTTTTCAATCATAATAATCTACCCTTTACCCCATCATTTCTATATAATACCCCACTTTCTACTTTAGAAAGAGATTGACTATAACCATTCAAATTCGTAACCAACTCCCCTTAAATGAAAACAGACATTCATAAACAATATTTTGGGAATTTGGGCATAGTTCTCTAGACTACTTCTTGTAGATTATGAGCAGTGGTAAATTTATGGGAGCCCTGAGAAAATTTAGAATTATAGTCAAGTCCTGCCTGGAGTATTTTATGAGGCTGGATCATCTCAGCCAGCAACCTTGAACCTGTTCTGGATGCAGTACTCAGAGGAAACTGCAACAGAGGCAATTTGAGATGCTGAATCAGTTGGGTCATTTGTTTTCATTAGTATCTGGTCCCCTCATTCTGAAAATACATAAACTTTAAAAAGTAACATACATATCTACATTAATACAAGTAAATACGGTATGTTATGCATAAGTCAGCCCAAGATGATTTCCTATTATATGTTTGAGCAGGTAAAATATACATCACATGTCTTGCACTTCTTTCAGGTTTATTTTTCCATGTATGTAGTCAGGATTTTCAGGGGGTCTTCCTTGATCAATTCTGATCATTTTGAATTTTGAATGAATCCACAATATCTCAATTCCTGTAGAACTTCTCCCTCAAAGCAGCATAACATTTTGACTTAAATTTTAGAGTAAAGATATTTTTAAAATATATAGGTTGGTTTAATCCAGCAACTCTTATATGCCAATGTCTCATACCAGTCAAAATTTTAAAGACAACTTAGTAATATACATAATGCAGACTTTCTGTATATTTTTCATTTTATGTGGCTATTTTTTATATTACTTAACTCCTCTTTTAAGTATATTATTTTAATATTATAACTATCTATACCCTTTTTTATCTCTCCCAAGTCTATGTACATTTTTAAAACATACTGTGACCTGTTTAGAGGCTCTTCTGTCTGAATCTATTTTTATTGTGTATCTGTAATCCTTTTCTTACCATTGCTTTAAACTGCTAAGCTAGCATGGTTCAGACAAAAGCAGCAGCTTTGGCTGATGGCTCTGCCCTGCTAGGCTTTCCAACATGGAAGAGGTACCAACAAGCATCATGCTTATCTTCCATAAGCAGCAGCTGGAAGAAGCCTCTTTAGAGCACCCATGTAGAGAGATTGTAGAATCCATCATGTAGCACAATGCGATGCCCTCAAACCTGCAGGCCGTGGCTGGGTCTGCCCACTTCTCGGGTTGTAAAAGTCAAGCATAAAGCTCATAGCCCAGTTGGAGGTTTGTGACCAAGAACCACATTCAACCTTCCTAGAGTTCTAGAATGCCCATGATTGTGCTGTGGCAGGCATTTTTACTTAGTTCTGTTTTCTTCCTATTTAATTTACTAGATACTCAAGGGATCACCGTCCTGTAGAAATACTTAAAGGAGCTGTACCCTTTTTATTAAGCTTTCTCAAACCCTATGGAAATTTGAAAACCCCATATTGGATGCCAAGTGAAATGAGATGCTGATGCAATAGACCAGGTAAAGTTTATTAGGTAAAGAAATCAAATAAGGTACATTCATAATACAGAACAGAATAGACATCACTGCTGTTCCAGATGTCATTGTCCTGTTGTTCTTCCCAAGGGTGATGAGAACAAACCACAAGTCACACTTCAACTTGATTCTGCTCCAACCACCCAAAAAGGAGAGATTGACCCCTTTCCTCAGTTCTTAAGTGGTCAGTCGCATACACAGACAAGACCATACAGTAGGGATTGTTACCACAGTGCCATTGGATGAACAGATTGAATTCCCACAACAAATCATTTTAAACATATTATGTATAATCTAGGAAGAAAAATTCACCATCCCCACTTTGTAAGTTTGCATAATGGGACATAGAAAGTAAAGTTAAAAAAAAACAATGTGTCAGAAGTAGAAGATAAAGAAATTTTTCATTATTTGTATATGACTTAGTTCATTTCTTAGAAAGCAAATCAACATTACCTTCTGTGGGATAATGCTTTTCTACACTGGTTTAATAAAACATTGATTGGCCAGTAGCAAGGCAGAAAGTATAGGTGGTATAAGCAGACAAGGAGTATTCTGGGAAGAGGAAGGCTGAGTGAGCAGACGCCAGTGAGCTGCCCAAGGAGCAACATGTAATGGGATGCAGGTTAAGCCATAGAACATGTAGTGACATATAGATTAACAAAAATGGGTTGAGTTTAAGTGTAAGAACTAGTCATTGGTACACATGAGCTAATGACTGAGCAGTTTTATTTAGTATAAGCCTTGGTATGTTTACTTGGGTCTGAGTAGCTGCAGACCGGGCTGGACACAGGAAAACTTTCAGCTACAATTTCCAAAAATTATGAAAAATACAACTCAGTAAAGAAATCATATTCCAAATGAGTCATATTTAGTCAATTTTCTCTTTCTTCCCTGGATTGGGTACTACTAGGGCAATGTAGTCATATTAAATATCTTCCTTAACTACAACACATAACATTCCTAGACTATATCTAATGAAATTTAGGCAAAGAAAATGTTAAAATAAATAAAAAAAATATTTAAAAATAAAAGTTTTAGAACCATAATTCATATCAAAGTAGCTTACCTTTAGAGATTATACTCATGAGCAAAATGTTATATTCACCTAAACAATTGCTGTAATTTTACAATGAAGTATACCCCATAAGCTCATATATTTTAATACTTGATCATCTGCTAGCTGCTCTATTTGGGAAGGTTTTGACAATATTAAGAGTTGGAACCTCACTGTAGAAAATGGGTGATGTCAGGGGTTTTATAGCATGACCACATTCTCTAATCATCTCTTGGCTCCCTGGGTGCAGGTACAATTTGGCCAGCTGCCTTCTGTTTACTCTACAATGTTTTCCCACCAAGATCGACTATATCTCCCTAGATCTGTAATCCAAAACAAACTCTTTTTCCCTTAATTTGCTACTTGTCAAGAATTTTTTCCACAATAATAATGATAATAACTGATATACTACACTATACATGATAAAAACTAGAAAAAAATTGAGAGACAGATTGTAGTACTTATAGAAGATGGCAACTTCCTCGTAATTAATCTATGAACAAACAACAAAGACTGATATGATGACAATTCTAGAATAATATAGAACATACAAAGAATGCTAAATAGAAATACATGCCATGTTCATCAAACACAATTCACTGTTGTGGTGGTCTAAAAGAAAATGTTTTCCAAAGGGAGTGGCACTATTAGGAGGTGTGGCCTTCTTGGAGAAAGGGTGTCACTGTGGGGGTGAGGGTGGTGCTATTGTGTTCCTCAATATATTGGGCATCCTAATAAACTTATCTGGGGTCACAGGACAGAACAGCCACTAGATAAACATAGAAGACAGAAAATGGGAGCACACACACCTTTAATCCTAGCATTCTGAAGGCAGAGATCTGTCTGGATGTCGTGAGTTCAAAGCCACACTGGAAACAGCCAGGCATGGTGACTCACGCCTTTAATCCCAGGAAGTGGTGGCAGAAAGCAGAAAGGTATATAAGGCTTGAGGACCAGGAACTGGAAGCTTTTGGCCTGGTTAAGCTTTTAGGCTTTTTAGCATCACAGTTTACCTGAGATTCATTCAGGATGAGGAATGAGAGTTTCCAGTCTGAGGAAACAGAATCAGCTGAGGAACTGGTGAGGTGAGGTGGCTGTGGCTTGTTCTGCTTTTCTCATCTTCCAGCATTTACTCCAATAACTGGTACCAGGTTTGTTTTTTATTAATAAGAACTTCTATGATTCGTGCAAAACTCCTGCCCCTTGCTCCTTGCTGCATAGGGAAAACTAGCTGGCACAATGCTAGAAAGCAAACCTTGGTGGTAAGAATGGGGGAGAGCTGGCAAGCCCACAAACCCTGCATCCACTCAGGCCCAGAACCAGGGTGTAGCAGGAATTTTAAAAGTTATTAATAAAATCAAACCTGAGCCAGGTATTGGGGTGAACACTGAAAGGTCAGAGAGACAGAACAGGCCACAGCTACCTCACCTCACCAGTTCCTCAGCTGGTCTTGTCTCCTCAGACTGGAGGCCTCTGAGTCCTCCTCTGGAATGGGTCTCAACTGAATTACTGCTAAAAAGCCTGAAAGCTTAACCAGCCAAATGCTTAACCAGCCAAATGCTTCTAGTTTCTGGTCCTCACACCTTATATACCTTTCTGCTTTCTACTATCACTCCCTAGGATTAAAGGTTCACTTTCTGGGATTAAAGGCATGAGTCACCATGCCTGGCTGTTTCCAATGTGGCCTTGAACTCACAGAGATCCCAGATGGATCTGGAATGCTAGGTCCATGCCTCTGGAATGCTAGGATTAAAGGTGTGTGCTATCACTGCCTAACTGGTGGCTTTTCTGTTCTCTGACCCCAGATAAGTTTATTAAGGTACACAATATTTTGGGGAACACAATACCACCACACCAGGGCTATGAGTTGGCCCACTCCAATATCTGTATAAGACCAGATACCACATTTATTTACTCCAGGGACTCTTGAGGAGTGAGGGATAAGAGACTTAGAGAGAAATATAGAGGGAAGAGAAACAGAGGATGGCCTCAGGTGAGCCCAGATGCCTATCCACCAGCCCAGAACTTTATTCAAAAGGGATTTTTATAACACTGCCAAGGGGAGGGGCAAAAAACTTCCCCCTTGCTACATACAGCCAAGTATAAACCGTTCCAAACACCTGGTACCCAGACCTGTGCCTGTTG
The DNA here is from genome assembly GCF_049852395.1 of Peromyscus maniculatus bairdii. Classification (NCBI taxonomy): domain Eukaryota; kingdom Metazoa; phylum Chordata; class Mammalia; order Rodentia; family Cricetidae; genus Peromyscus; species Peromyscus maniculatus. The sequence goes on along the minus strand of NC_134875.1, from coordinate 11,396,826 downwards.
CTGGAGGACTTCTCTCCAGGTTCCCCAAGCCCTGCAGTCCCACAATCCACTTATATAATAATCACTCAGATGCTTATATCACTTACTAACTGTATGGCCGTGGCAGGCTTCTTGCTAACTGTTCTTATATCTTAAATTAACCCATTTTTATAAATCTATACCTTGCCACGTGGCTGGTGGCTTACCAGAGTCTTTACATGCTGCTTGTCCTGGTGGTGGCTGCAGTGTCTCTCCCCTCAGCCTTCCGCTTCCCAGAATTCTCCTCTCTCCTTGTCCCACCTACTTCCTGTCTGGCAACCTACTTCCTGCCTGGTCACTGGCCATCAGTGTTTTATTTATATAGAGCAATATCGACAGCATGTGCCCAATCATCCTCTTATGCAATCCTGCTGGCTAAAGCCACTAGGAAACCTCGGTGGGCTCCAATAAGTATCCATCACATTTATGATTTGCTGTATCACATGAAGAGACAGGTCCTGCAGATCCAAAGCTGCAGAATCTCCATGACACAGAGCAACAACTCAATATCCAAGAGGAGTCCCAGTGAAGGTCCAGTATCAACTAAGATTCATGCTACAGGTGGGCTTTGAGGTCTTTTTTTGCTCATGCTTCCCACAGTGTGGTTGTCAGTCAAATTCCTATTACCTGTAAGATGTAGGACTCTTAGCTATCCCTCCAGCACCATGTCTGCCTGCATGCCGCCATGCTCCCCTCCATGCTGATATTGGATTGAACCTCTGAAACTGTAAGCAAACCTCCTCAATTAAATGTTTTCCTTGTAAGAATTGCCAAGGGGGTTGGGAATTTAGGTCAGTGGTAGAGTGCTCACCTAGCAAGCACAGGGCCCTGGGTTCAGTCCTCAGCTCTGAAAAAAAAAAAGAGTTGCCAAGGTCCTAAGGTCCTCAATGCCACCAAGATAAATGAAGAGGTGTTGGAGAAGGAAAGAAGGAAAAGCAAAAAGGTTTTGTTTTGTTTGCTTGCTTGTTTGCTTCATTATTTTTTGAAAGGTGCTTCAGGGGTGAGGGGAAGATATGGGTGAATCAGTATGTCAGCAGAATTGGGATCTAGGAAACTCCCCCAAAATAAAAAAAGTTGTTAAATTAAAAGAAAAAGAGTTCCCATGTTCATGGTGTTTTCACAGCAATAGAAACCTGGCTAAGACAATATCATGAAGGTATTCTCCACAAGTTTTCTATAGACTTAATTAAATGCTAAATAAAGTCATAATATGTCTTCTTAGAAAATTATCAATTTGATTTTAATTTTTCTATAATTGAAAATAGACTTTTTTCCAGACAATATATTCTGATTATTGTGCCCCCTTCCCCAACTTCAGCTACTTCCTCCCTACCTACTGTCCCCTCTGGATCCATACCCCTTTCTCTCTTTAGAAAACAAACAGGCATATAACAAATAATAATAAAACAAAATAGGATTGGAAACCAATCATGCCATAATGTGACTAAATAAAGTAACAGAAGAAAAACAATCATAGAAAAGGTAAGTGGTCTGTTTGCTTGTATTGTCTGTTTTTTATCATTTAATCCTGAGGAGCTATCTTTCCTTGATGTTAAGGTTTGTTTTCTTGACGGAGCAGAAGGATGAATCCTATTTTCAAATCCATTCTCTTAGTCTGTGACTTTTTGATGTGGAAGGAATTGAGATAATTTTTATTGAGAGTTATCAATGAACAATATTTAGCATTCCCACCATTTTGTTGTTGTAGTAGGATTTTCCAGTCTCATATTATTTGCTCCTTGTATTGTCTTGGGTGTGTTTAATTTCCTCTGCTTGAAGTTTTCCTTCTAGTGCCTTCTGTAGGGTGGGATTTTTAGAGAGACACTGCATGCATTTGCATTTTATGATGAAATGTCTTAATTTCTCAATAGATCATAATTGAAAATTCTGTGGGTTATATTACACTGGGTCTTTTAGAATTGGTAGACCATCTGTCCAGGCCCTTATAGCATTTAGAGTCTTGATTGAAAAGTCAGGTGTTACTTTAATAATGTGCCTTTATATGTTATTTTTGTCTTTTCCCCTTGCAGCTTTTAATATCCTTTCTTTGTACTGTATATTTAGTGTTTTGATTATTATATGTAATAAGGCTACTTTTATGCCAATTTTATATAAGTTATAGTCATCAGAGAGGAGGGATCCTCAAGTGAGAAAACATCTATATAAGACTGAGCTGTAGGCAAGCCTATAGGACATTTTCTTAATTAGTGGTTGATGTTGGAGAACCATACCCTGTGAAGGTTTCGCCTTCCTTGGGCAAGTGGTACTGGGTTCTATAAGAAAGCAGACTGAGCAAGCCATGGGGAGCAAGCCAGTAAGCAGCACTCCTACATGGCTTCAGCATCAGCTCCTAGCTCCAAGTTCCTGCCCTACTTGAGTTCCTGTACTGATCTCCTTCAATGGTGAACAGTGATGTATAAGTTTAAGCATAATAGACTTTCTTTCATCACAGCAATAGTAATCCAAACTAAGACATAGCAGTGCTATAGGGAATTTCTTTTCTGATCCAATCTACTTTGTGTTCTGCATTTTTCTTGTACCTTGATAGGCAACTTCTTCTCTATAAGGAAAGTTTTTTTTTACATGTTTTTGTTGAAAATATTTTCTGTGCCTTTGACCTGGGTTAATTATCACTCCTGTATTCTCTTTTTCTGAGATATGATGGGTTCATAGTGTCCCTGATTTCCTGGATTTTGGGGGATTGAATTTCTTTAGATTTAACATTTTTTACCAAGGTATGCATTATTTTTCTATTGTGTCTTCAATGCCTGAAATTCTCTTCCATCTTTTATAATCTGTTAGTGAGTCTTACCTCTGAGATCCCTGATGAAGTTCTCAAATCATTCCTTTTTACTTTTCCCTCAGTTTGGGTTTCCTTTTCTTTTCATTTTTTTGTAAAAAATATTATATATTACATTTATTTGTGTGTGTGTGTGTGTGTGTGTGTGTGTGTGTGTGTGTGTTTTCATTCACTCAAATGTGTATATTGGCACATGCCACAGTATATATGTGGGGGTCAAAGGACAATTTCCAGGGGTTGGTTCTCTTATTCTATCATGTGGTTTCCAGGAACACAACTCAAGTAATAAGGCTTGGTGGCAAGCACCTTTACCAACTGAATCATTCTGTGACTCATAGACAGTTACTCTTATTCTTGTCTATAAAAATAATTTAACAAATAATCACTGAATATCTCCATACATGAGTCACTGAAGCTACTAACATAAAAGTTAAATACAATCTATATCCATGGTAAGGGAAGAAACATTTTATAGAACACACTTCATCTTTTTTGCAAGAAGCCTGCCATGGCCATGCAGTTTATAAGTAATATAAGTCTCTGTGTGTTTGCTTGGTCTGAGCAGCTGTGGGACTGGCAGGTGAGAGAGATTTGTCCTGATCATGGACCAGGCAGAACCAGGAAAACTTCAGCAACATCCACATAATGCTCTCTACGATAATTGTATGTATGAGTTTGGCTAGGGCCTCTTTACACATATGTTTTGTTCAACAGTAACTCTATGTTTCCCTGGAGGCATTTTTAGATGAGATTAGTATTTACTTCAGTAGATAGTGGGTGGTTTATCTCCATCATGTGGTTGAGCACATTGAATCATTTGGAGGGTTTTTGTGAAGGCAATATGAAGGCCTAGACTTGAGTTTACTGACTCTGTATTAGGAAAGGGCCACCATCTTAGACCACCTGGTGACTGGTGGCAACTGTAGTTAGTTCCAGGAAGAACCTTAGGAATGTGCCATGACAACTTGAACAGATACCCTAGAAGTAGCCAATTAAGAAAAAGATCCAGATGTTCCTGCAGACATCTTGTTGGTGGTTTATGACCCTTGCAGACATCCTATCCAGATATCCTGTCAGCAGGTTTTGGTTCAAAGCCAAAAGTTTAACCCATTAGTTTCAAATGTGATTTCACGCTGAGAGTCTAGACGAATAGTTTCAAAAATCATCTTGCCCCATATCCCGTTTACCCAATCCCCAAAAACACCCAGACATGCAATTCCTATCTTGTGGATTTTTCCATTAAAAACCCTCCAACCCCTGAGCCTGGGGTCACCGCCACACCTCCCTTCATCCACAGCGTGGCAGTCCAGATTTGAACCTGACCAAAAAAAAAAAAAAGACCCTTGTGGGGCTGGCATCAGAAACCATTTCCTTGGTTGTCTCTGGGGGTTTTACAACATGGGTACAACATTTTCTATTTATTTTACTGTGGCAGAATCTCAATATGTAAGATAGTCTCAAACTAATGATGGACCTTTTATCTTAGACTCTCCAGTTCTGGGATTGAAGGTAAGCATCAGCATATATGTCATTAGTTGGTATTCTCAATAGAAAAAAAGGATTGACTTTTCACAGGGAAGGAATTCTACAAGACCACAACTTTAACTTTTCCTTATGTTCTGAGGCTGCTTACAGTGAAGACTCTAAACTTTCTTTAATCACCACATGAACTATTTATTTATTATATGTTTTATTATTTAAAACAATTTTTAAATTTAAATATATTTTGATCATATTCTTTACCTCCAAGTCCTACTAGATCTTCTGCCCCTCCTTACCCACCCAATTTTAAATTATTTCTCAAAAAAAAAACAAACAAAATACCAACATAACAACAAACACCCAAATCAAGAAAACAAAATGAGACCACACCCAAAAATTACAGAAAAAAAAACAACATCAAACTGTAATCAAGTAAAAGCATATCCCTCACACACAAAATGATAACTGAGGAGTCCATTATATATTGGTCAACTACTCCTGAACTAGTCCATTGTACATTGGTCAACTAAGCCTGTCCTCAAGTGCCTGACATCAGTTTTTTTTAAATTATTATTCTATTTCAACTTTCAGTGTTGAAATTATTTTCTTCATTTTATTCTACTGTTTGTGTTTTCATAGATTTCATTAATGGAATTATCTATATACTCTTGAAAAACCATTAGCATGTTCATAAATGCTATTTTGAAGTTCTTGCCTTTTGCTTCAGTTACATTCATTCTATTTCTCAGGGTCTACTGTAATGGGATTTCAGGGGTCTAGTGGAGACACATTGAATTCCTTGCTGTTATTGGGTGTATTTTTATGCTGTTGTCTAGACATTGGTTTGGAATGTTTGTAATTCTAGGTACTGATACCTGTTTTTGTTGGATTAGTGTTTTGTTTCTTTATTTCTGTTTCCTTCTCTGATTCTAAGGACAGTGTGGTGGCTATCTGTTCCCTGGTATAGAATGCTTCTGACATCCTGTCAGGTTTGGTCACTGGAGATTCTGGGTAGAATATGTTTCCAGATGTTTAGAGATGATAGGAATGGTGATGGGATAGAAAGGCAGGGGAAAGCGTCCATGGGAGGGAGGAAAGCAAGGTATTCATAGTATCCTGGGAATATGGACAGAGAAAGAAGAGAATCCACAGAAGATGGTCTGCTACAGAGCTGAGGATTGGACTGGGAGATTAGGAAGAGAGAAAGAAAAGTAAGGGAACCTACTTGTTTACCTGTCCAGAGTAGCCTGTGCATCCCAGGGAATGCCTATGAGAACTGGCAGCTTAGACAAAGGGATTATAATCAATCTGAATGTAGCTTTTGTGTGAATTAAATAAAGTATAATCAAAACTATCAAAGTCTGTGCAAGAAGGAAAACTGAAATAGATTTAAACAGTCCATTATTAGTCTGAACCTATAAAATCCATTTTCCTTTTCCTTTTGTATAACATGACCCATAATACATTACAAAAAGTAGTATAAACACAGAAATGGAAAATTAGGTACTGCTGAAATTGTCAGTCCTCGCCCTTTTTCATGGGGATTTTTCTTTCCATTCTATCCCTCAATACAACCATTCCAACCATTTTTCTCTATACTTTCATACACCTTTCTGTCTTTTAACCACAATACTCTACTAACTAATATCATTGTGTAGTTTCACATCAGTTGTTTTCAATAGACGATGAGTTTCTAAAGGAGAAAAGTTGTCTACTTTCCCTTTTTATTTAAAATATTGGACAACAAACAAAAAATTCATTAACAGAGTAGCTTCCTTAGAGTTGTTGATATAGGAGTATATTAGCATTGGGAATTTACTTTCTTTTATTTTCATACACCTCAGATAAAACTTAAGCCATGTGACTGTCAAAGGTCATTGTAACTCTTATTTGGAAGAAAAAAAAATCTCTGCTATGTTAAGTAGTCCACCATAGTCAATATGAAAACATTTTCAGGAGGCTCACCAGTGCCAAATGGACTAAAAATTGAGTCATTGTTGATCACCCCAACCTCTAAGTTTTGGGCACAGGGGTACAATCCCACATTCCCACACAAACACCAATTGCAGACCCAGTCTCAAGCCAGCAGGAAGGTCTCCTGTAGGCAGGCCAGACTACCACCATCTCCTACCCAAACCACAAACCCATCCACCTACCCTTCCAGACCCCAGCTTTTCCATGAGACAGAGACCTACAGTGCCAATTGGATGAAGAGTCAGGCTGGACTACCACCATCCACCACCATACCCCTCAAACCCACCCACCATCCAAGAACAGCATATCCCTGAGGAAGAGCCCACCAGCACTGATTGGACTAAGAGGAACAAGAGCTCCAATTGGACCAAGAATGTTCCTTGGACCAAGAGAGGCCCCCTCAGACACAGACACCACTTGCACTGAATGGAGGAAGAGATTGGTAGATGGCATTGTAAAAATACAGTCAGCAACATAAAGATCAATATGGCACTATCAGAACCTAGTCATTCCATATCAGGAAGACCTGAACATCCCAATCCAGAAGAAGCAGAAGAAATTGGCCTTATAAGTGACTTTAAGAAGATGATAGAGGCCTTCAAAGAGGAAATGAAAAAATTCCCTTAAAAAATTGAGGAAAAGACAAACAAAAAAATGGAAGAAAACAATAAATCCTGTGAAGAATGCCAAGAAAACTAAGAAAAAGCAATTAATCAGGTGAAGTCAACAGTTAAAGATTTGAAAACTAAACTAGAGACAATAAAGAAGACAAAACTGAGGGAATGCTGGAAATGGAAAATATTAGTAAACAAACAGGAACTACAGATCCAAACAAAACCAACAGAATGCAAGAATTGGAAGAGAGAATTTCTGGCATTGAATATACAATAGAGGAAATAGATTAATCAGTGAAAGAAAACATTAAAGCCAAGAAAGTCCTAACACAAAACTTTCAGGAAATCTGGGACTCTATGAAAAGACCAAATCAAAAGGGATTAAAGAAGGAGAATACCAGTTTAAATGCACAGGAAATATATTCAAGAAAATCATAGAAGAAAACTTTCCTAACCCAAAGAAGGAACTGCCTATGAAGATACAAGAAGCTTACAGAACACCAAATAGACTAGATACAAAAAAGTCCCCTCACCATATAATAATCAAACCACTAAACATACAGAATAAATAAAAATGTATTAAAAACTACAAAGGAAAGAGGTCAAGTAATAAACAAAGGCAGACCCATCAGAATAACACCTGACTTCTCAATGAAGAATGTGAAAGCCAGATCCTGAACAAATGTTATGCAGACACTAAGAGACCATGGATACCAACCCAGATTACTATAACAAGCAAAACTTTCAACCACCTTAGACAGAGTAAACAAATTATTCCAAGATAAAGTCAGACTAAAACAATACCTATCTACAAATCCAGCCCTACAGAAAGCACTAGAATGAAAAATCCAACCTAAGGAAGCTAGGTGCATCCTTGAAAACACAGGCAATAGATAATCTGACACCAAAAATTACCAAAGAAGGAAAACACACAACAATGGCACCAAAAAAATAATAGGAACTAACAATCACTTGTTATTAATATCCCTAAGTATCAGTGGAATAAATTTGCCTATAAAAAGACATAGGCTAACAGAATAGATACAAAATCAAAATGTACTCTTCTGCTGCATACAAGAAACATACTTCAACACCAATAAGGACACTACCTCAGAGTAAAGGGCTGCAAAAAATCGTTCCAGTCAACTGGACTTAAGAAACAAGCTGGTGTAAATATCCTAATATGTAATATAATAGATTTAAAACTAAAATTAATTGAAAGAGATCCAGAAGGACATTACATAATTATCACAGGGAAATCCACCAAGATGAAGTCTCAATTCTGAACATTCATGCTCAATATACAAGGGTACCCACATTTATAAAAGAAACACTAAAGCTTAAATTGCATATCAGACCCCACACACTAGTAGCGAAAGACTTCAACATCCCACTCTTAGCAATGAACATGTCTGCCAGACAGAAACTTAACAGAGAAATAAGGGAACTAACATCTATTATGACTCAAGTGGACTTAATAGATATCTACAGAACATTCCACCCTAACACAAGAGAACATAGCTTCTCAGTACCCCATGGAACCTTCTCTAAAATCAATCACATTCTTGGTCACAAAGAAAATCTCAACAGATAAAAAAAAAAAAATGGGCCAGGCGGTGGTGGAGCATACCTTTAATCCCAGCACTCGGGAGGCAGAGGCAGGCAGATCTCTGTGAGTTTGAGGCCAGCCTGGACTCCAAAGCAAGTTCCAGGAAAGCCACAAAGCTACACAGAGAACCCCTGTCTTGAAAAACAAAGAAACAAACAAAAATGGAATAACCTCCTGTATTCCATCTGACCACCATGGCTTAAAGCTAGATTTCAACATCAACAAAAATTACAGAAAACATACAATCTCATAGAAACTGAATAATACTTAACTAAATCACAACTGGGTCAGAGAAGGAATAAAGAAAGAAATTAAAGACTTCCTAGAATTCAATGAAAATGAAAGTACAACATACACAAACTTATGGGACACTATGATAGCAGTGCTAAGAGAAAAATTCATACCACTAAATGCCCACATAAAGTAGTTAGAAAAATCTCACACTAGGAAATTGACAGCACACTTGAGTGCCCTCGAAGGAAAAGAAGCAAACTCAACCAGGAGGAATAGACGCCAAGAAATAATCAAATTGAGGGCTGAAATCAATAAAATAGAAACAAAGAGAACAATACAAAAAAATCAATGGAACAAAGAGTAAGTTCTTTGAGAAAATCAACAAAATAGATAAGCCCTTATCCAAATTAAATAATAGACAAAGAGAGAGCATTCAAGTTAACAAAATCAGAACTGAAAAGGGAGATATAACAAAAGACAATGAGTAGATTCAGAGAATTATCAAGTCAAACTTCAAAAACCAGTACGCGACAAAATCAGAAAATCTAAATAAAGGACAATTTTCTGTACAGGTACCACATACCAAAGGTACATCAAGACCAGATAAAAATTTACATAGACTAATATCCCCTAAGGAAATAGAAACAGTCATTAAAAGTCTCCTAACGAAAAAGCCCTGGACCAGATGGCTTCAGTGCAGAATTGTACCAGATTTTCAAAGAAGAGCTAATAGCAACACTCTTCAAGTTGTTCCACACAATAGAAACAGAAAAAAACATTATTAAACTCTTTTTATGAGGCTACAGTTACCCTGATACCCATACAACAAAAAGATGCAACAAAGAGAATTACAGAATATTCCTCATGAATACTGGTGCACAAATACTCAATAAAATACTGGCAAACCAAATCCAAGACCAAATTAAAACAAACAAACAAACAAGCAAAAAAAAAAACCTGAATACCACCACGACCAAGTAGGCTTCATCCCAGAGATCAAGGATGGTTCAACATATGAAAATCTGTCAATATAATATACTGTACAAACAAAGTGAAAGAAAAAAACACATGATCACCTCATTTGATGCTTAAAAGCCTTTTACAAAATCTAACACTACTTTATGATAAAGGCCTTGGAGAGTTCAAGAATACAAGGAACATACCCAAACATAATAAAGGCAATTTACAGCATGCTGGCAGCCAACATCAAATTAAATAGAGAGAAACTCAAAGTGATTCCACTAAAATCAGGAACAAGTCAAGGCTGTCCACTCTTGCCATATCTATTCAATATAGCACTTGAAGTTCTATCTAAAGCAATGAGACAACACAGGGAAATCAAGGGGATACAGATTGGAAAAGAAAAATTCAAACTTTCTGTATTTTCAGATGATATGCTACTATACATAATTGACAGGAAAAACTCTACCAGGGAGCACCTACAGCTGATAAACAACTCCAGTATTGTGGCAGGATACACGATTAACTCAAAAATATCAGGAGCCCTCCTATATACAAATGATAAATGGGCTGAGAAAGAAATCAGAGAAACATCATCCTCTACAACACTCACAAATAATATAAAATACCTTGGGGTAGCTCTAGCTAAGCAAGTGAAGGACTCGTATAATAGGAACTTTAAGTCTCTGAAGAAAAAAATTGAAAAAGATATCAGAAAATGGAAAGATATCCCATGTTCATGAATAGATATTATTAACTTAGTAGAAATGGTCATCTTACCAAAAGCTGTCTACAGATTCAATTCAATTCTAACCAAAGTACCAACACAATTCTTCACAGACTTGGAAAGAACAATAGTCAACTTCATATGGAAAATCAAAAAACCCAGGAAAGCTAAAACATTTCTGTACAAGCAAGCAACCTCTGGAGGCATCACCACCCTAGACTTCAAGCTCTACTACAGACCTATAGTAATAAAAACAGCTTGGTATTGACATAAAAACCAATATGTGGACCAATGGAATCCAATTGAAGCTCCTGACCTTAATCCACACACCTATGTGTAGCAGGACTCTTAAAAGTTCTTATTAATAAAATTAAACCTGAAGTCAGGTATTGAGGTGAATGCTGGAAGATCAGAGAAGCAGAACAAGCCACAGCCACCTCACCTCGCCAGTTCCTCAGCTGATCCTGTTTCCTCAGACTGGAAGCCTCTCAGTCCTCATCCAGAATGGGTCTCAGCTGAACTGTTGCTCAGAGCCTGAAAGCTTAACAAGGCCAAAAGCTTCTAGTTCCCGGTTTTCACACCTTATACACCTTTCTGATTTCTGACATCACTCACAGGCATGAGTCACCATGCTTGACTGCTTTCAGTGTGGCCTTAAACTCACAGAGATCCAGATGGATCTCTGACTCCCAAGTGATAGGATTAAAGGCATTTTTGCTACCATTTTCTGGACTCTATGTCTATCTAGTGATTTTTCTGTCCTCTGATGCCAGATAAGTTTATTAGGGTGCACAATATTTTGTGGAACACAATACCACGCTTATGAATACCTGATATTTGACAAAGAAGCCAAAAACTGTACAATGGAACAAAGAAAGCATATTCAACAAATGGTGCTGGCATAACTGGATGCCAACATGGAAAAGATTACAAATAGATACATATCTATATCCACGCACAAAACTCAAGTCCAAGTGGATCAAATACCTCAATATAACTCCTGTTACATTGAACCTGATAGAAGACAAAGTGGGAAGCAGTCTTGAATGCATTGGCACAGGAGACCACTCTCTAAATATAACACCAGAGAGCAACAATTAATAAATGGGATCTCATGAAACTGAGAAGCTTTTATAAGGCAAAGGACAAGGTCAATAAGACAAAACAATAGCCTATAGAATGGGAAAAGATCTTCACCAACCCCACATCAGGCAGAGAGCTGATCTCTAAAATATATATATATAAAAAAAAAACTCAAGAAAATAAACATCAAAAAACTGAACAACACAATTAAAAAAATGGGCAATGGAAACCTAAACAGAGAATTCTCAACAGAAGTATCTCAAATGGCTAAAAGACATTTAAGAAATTGCTCAACATACTTATTCATCAGGGAAATGCAAATCAAAATGACACTGAGATACCATCTTACACCTGTCAGAGTGGCTGTGATAAAAAACACTGAAGACAGCTTATGTTGGAGAGAATGTGGAGCTAGAGGAACACTCCTCCACTGTTGGTGGGAATACAAACTTGTACAGCCACTTTGGAAATCAGTTTGGAGGTTTCTTAGAAAATTAGGAGTCAATCTACCTCAGGACCCAAACCAGTCTTGGGCATATACCCAAGGAATGCTCAATCATACCACAAGGACACATGCTCAACTGTATTCATAGCAGCATTGTTCATAACAGCCAGAACCAGGAAATCACCTAGATGCCCTTCAACTGAAGAATGGATAAAGAAAATGTGGCACGTATACACAATGCTACTTAGCAGTAAAAAAAAAAAATGACATCATGAAATTTGCAGGCAAATCAATGGAAATAGAAAATATCATCCTTAGTGAGGTAACCCAGACTCAGAAGGATGAACATGGTATGGACTCACTCATATGTGGACACTAGATGAAGTGCAAAGTATAACTATACTACCATAACCCACAGCTCCAGAGAGGCTAGCTAAGAAGGGAAACCCCAAGAGTGACACATGAATCACCCTGAGGAGGGAAAATGGATGAGATCTCCATAAGGAGACTGAGGTTGAGGGGGACAATGGAGGGTAGGAGTTCAGGGATGAGAACATAAGGGTATGGGATTATCAAGGTGGAACAGGTACTGAATGGAAGGACAATGAAAGAAATAACATGATAGAGGGAGACACCATGTGGTTAGAGAGAAATTGTGTGTTAGGGAAGCACCCAGAAACCCATAAGGATGACCTCACCTTAGACTACTTGCTATAGCTGAGAGAGTGCCTTAACTAGCCTACCATGGTAATCAGATTAGTTAATACCCTAACTGTCAATATAGATAGAGCCTTCATCCAGTAAATGATGGAAGCAGATGCAGAGATCCACAGCCAAGCACCAGGCCAAGCTCCAGGAGTCAAGTCTAAGAGAGAGAAGAGGGATTCTATGAGCAAGGGCATCACGATCATGATGGGAAAATGGACAGAGACAACTAAACCAAACTAGTGGGAACTCATCAATAGCTTTGGAGCCTCCATGGGCCTGGACTAGGCCCTCTGCATAGACAAGACAGGTATGTAGCTTGATCTGCTTAAGGGGCCCTCTGGCAGTGTGATCAGGATCCATCCCTAGGACATGAACAGGATTTTTGGAGCCCACTGCCTATGGTAGGACATCTTACACAGCCTTGATGCAGTGGCGGGGCTTGGACCTGCCTCAACTGAGTGCGTTAAGCTCTACTGACACCCCACAGCAGGTCTTGCCTTGGAGGAGTTGGGAATGGGAGTAGGGATGGGGGAGAAAGCTGAGGGGTGAGAGGAGGGATGGGAGGATATCTGTAGTTGGCATGCAAAATGAATAGAAAACTTCTTAATAAAAATACTTAAAAAATAAAGAAGAAAATCATCACCTTCTATGTGTCGTGAATCTTGTGTGATTGGCTATATTTGTTCATATATTATGTGTTTGTTTTTACACTCACTGTGATACAAAACACAGTATAATATATCTCTCTCTGGCACATGAAGAAATAAGCTTCGAAAAATTGTAGTTATGGAGATGAAATCCAGATTTGCACTCAGAAATAAAGTACTTTTCCATTATATCTTGTTCAAAATAACTACTTCTAGTCTCCAGAAGCTGCAGAGTTATTTGAGCCTAATGTAGAAGGCCAGAGCAAGTTAGAAAATAAGTCTTATATAAATGTTTCTATGTGAGCCTCAGTGTTAGTACCTGTCTAAGTATTGCTTTCCAATGACAATTGTATGTTTCCTTGTTCCTTTAAAATGACACTAGACATTTTTCATTTGGAACTCTGTGGTGGTTTGGTTGAAAATGGCTTCCAAAGTCACATAGGGCATGGGATTATTTGAAAAGACAGGATATGTGCCCTTGCTGGGGTAGGTGTGACCTTGCTGGAGGAAGTGTGTCACTAGGGGTGGGAATTGTGGTTTCAGAAGCCCAAGCCAGGCCCAGTTGTTCACTATCACTTTCTGCAGCCTGCCATTCTATATGTAGAACTCTCAGCTTCATTTCCAGCATGATGTCTACCTGTGTGATCCCATGCTTCCCACCATGATAACAATGAACAAAACTCTGAACTATATAAGCCATCATGAATTAAATGTTTTCCTATATAAGAACTCCTGTGTTTATTGTGTCTCTTCACAACAATAAAACGCTAAGACAAAAACAGAAGATATCTACAAATGATCTCATTATTATTAATGTTAAAATGTGTCCATTTTTAAAGAAATCCATTAAGTCTGTTTTGGAATTAGAGATTGCTTTAGGAATCACTGAAAAATAAAACATTAAAGGTTTGAATGGAACAAAATAGACCTACTTGATGAATCTGACCACATGTTGAGTTTTCTTCATTGAATTGAGAGAGACATCTTCAGACAAAAATACATCTCAAATTACATATGCTTTTTTTCAGAAATTAATGGTCAAAGCTATGAATGGTACAATGCTGAGAATTTCAATCCCCCAAGAAATATTTAATCTTTACTGATAAGTATATAGGACAAAACAAGATGATATTACTCTTTTAATTTTTCTCTCATTACATTAGGACACAATATTATTAATACTAATTTCTAGAAATAGAATATTATTCATTTAGCATTCCATTTATTTATTTATTTATTTATTTATTTAGGTTTTTTGAGACAGGGTTTCTCTGTGTAGCTTTGTGCCTTTTCTGTATCTCGCTCTGTAGATCAGGCTAGCCTTGAACTCACAAAGATCCGTCTGTCTCTGCCTCCCAAATGCTGGGATTAAAGGTGTGCACCACCCCCACCCAGCTCATTCAACATTTTAAATCAAGCATTGATGTGAAAGTAAACTATGAAGCATCATATTAGGGTTTGCTGCTAAGCATTTCATTTTTTCACTTTGTCTGTAATAAAAAAGAAATAAAAGGTAATAATGAAGGAAAATGAATTGTAGTTACCCATCTAAGGTATTTCAATATTTGTAGAGCATACATAGATACAGAATAACATTATCAAAATGGTAAAGCTTACTGTCATACCTTGAAACATTTATTCTGAACTTTATACTTCATATTAACTTTATTTTTATCAAAATAACTATAGCATGGTTATTAATATCTATAGAAATATACAATATTTTGTGAAGCACATCTCTATCAGGAACTAGTCCTATTGAGGTGAGTATACAAAGAAATAACTAGTGAAGTGTCTGGTCTTCCAGGGGAAAGTGGTTATCCTCTAACTGGCTCATTAATAGTGCCTTCATTGAATGACTAATATAAGAGTTAAAATAGAAAATATTATGAAAATTTAGTATGGTGATATTTTATTTGTGCTGTAATGTAATTTTATTTGTATGTTAATAAATAAAGTTGCCTGAGTATCAGAGCTAAGAGCAAGCCATTAAGCAGAAGTCTGGTAGTGGTAGCACAAGCCCTTAATATGATCACATGCCAGGCAAAGTCTCTCTGTGTTCAAGGACACAACCAGCATGGTAACACATCCCTTTAATCCCTGTACCAACCATAGAGATAGGCAGTGATGAGGAAGTCAAGTGATTGGGTTTAGAACCAATGAGAATGCAGAACAGAAAGGCAAGAAAAAGACAGGACACAGGAAGAAGGTCTGTCTCTCTCAGGGGAAGGACAGCAATGAGTGGTAAGGTAAGGTGGTCTTAGCTCTTGGCTACTGCTCTTATCTCTGGGCTTTTAACTCTTATTGTGGCTTTGTTTCTTATTCAATAAGACCGTTTAGAATTTCATCTACATGTGGTGCCCAATGTGGCAATAATTCATTAAAAACTGTAGGTGGTTAGGCCGCTGCTCGGCCCCAGCTAGGCTCTGGCTTGGCCAAGCTTGGCCCCATCTCAGCCAGAGTTTATAGGCTCCAGGCCCGGCCAGAGCTACTGGCCTGGTTGCACATGGTCGGAGCTGCACTTGACTGTAGCTATAGCAGCTACACACAGCTGCAGCTGGGACAGCTTTTGGCCCAATCACCAACTCACATGGTCAGAGCTTAAGGAAACCAGAGCTCAGGCTCAAATTGGCTCAAGTGGGAGCACATGGCTGAATTTCAGCTTTTAGCCAGAATGTGTGGCTACCCTTTCTTTCTTCCTTCCTTTCTTCCTTCCTTTCTTCCTTCCTTCCTTCCTTCCTTCCTTCCTTCCTTCCTTCCTTCCTTCCTTCCTTCCTTCCTTCCTTCCTTCCTTCCTTCCTTCCTTCCTTCCTTTCTTTCTTTCTTTCTTTCTTTCTTTCTTTCTTTCTTTCTTTCTCTTTATTCCTTCCTTTCTCTCTCTCCCTCTCTCTCTCTCTCTCTCTCTCTCTCTCTCTCTCTCTCTCTCTCTCTCTCTCTTCTCTCTCTCTCTCTCTCTCTCTCTCTCTCTCTCTCTCTCTCTCTCTCTCTCGATTACTATCTTGGACACTAGGTAAGTGGTTTGAAATTCCTTCAGATTTCTACTGTTCTACGCAGACTTGGTAAGTCAATTAAGATATCAGATATTTTAAAGGGAAAAAACTACTCACAAGAGAAAAAAATTTTCCACATTTAAAAAATGGGTATTATCTGTACAATAGAAGATAATTGGTCTTTGTTTGATAAAACTTTAGGCAGTCTGAAAATAGAACAATTATATGAGATTAATGTTGAATGGATATATATTACACCAATTATGCATATTATTACTTTACTTATCCTTATTTTACAATTTTAAAAGATAGTCAATTTAAGTGCCAGGATAAAAGCTTTAGAAAAACCTACTAAAATGAATTATGAAATTCAGACTCAGACAGAAGAACTTAAGGGTGAAATTATTTCAGGAGTAGATTATAACATTACAGAAAGAAAGTCTGTTTTCAAACAATCAAACTTAATTTATCCAGTAGCCATACAGCAGCTACCTGGTCAAGTGAAAGTACAAAATAATTGCACTCCAATTGAAATGTTAGATTTAAGAAGGTTTAAGGAGGCAATACTATCTTATGGCATGCATGCTCCATTTGTAAAGCAAATGTTAAACTCCTGGTCAACTTGTACTAGGATTATTCCTCAGGATTCGAAGGAGCTGGTAAATGCTATCCTGGAACCCAGAGCACAGCTGCAGTGGCACGTATATTACTGGGATAAGGCTAAAACTATAGAAAGTCAATGAAGGGCTAGAGGTGGGAAAATCTCCCAGGATATATCTCTTAACCAGTTGAGAATAATTATAAGTAGGCAAATCTTTCTATCTTTTTCTTATAAGGGTATTGAAAAGAAATAATCCTTTAAATCAATAACTTTAAGAGGCCATTCTTTAGGTAACAGAGTAGGCAAAGGAATTCTAAATTGTAGAGAGCCTATTGGCTAAATTACTTTGTTTAGTGCTCTAAGGTCTGTTACCATTCTCCATTTACCATATTTCTTTTTTTTTAATAACAAATGCAGGAGAATTCCAAGGGCTGGCTGATTCTTCAATATACTGAACATTAAATTGCTCTTGTACCAGCTCTTCTAAAGCCTGGAGTTGCTCTATTATTAAAGGCCATTGCTGAACCCATAAAGGCTTGTCTGTTAACTGTACCAGGAATCTTAAAGAGTCTTATTAATAAAATCAAACCTGAGCCAGGTATTGGGGTAAATACTGAAAGATCAGAGAACCAGAACAAGCCACAGCCACCTCAACTCATCAGTTCCTCAGCTGGTCCTGTTTCCTCAGACTTCCTTTGGAAGCCTCTGAGTCCTCATCCAGAATGAATCTCAGCTGAACTGTGCTGCTCAAAACCTAAAAGCTTAACCAGCCAAATGTTTAACCAAGCCAAATGTTTCTAGTTTCTGGTCCTCATGCCTTATATACCTTTCTGCTTTCTACCACCACTCCCTGGGATTAAAGGCTTGCTTTCTGAGATTTAAGGCATGACTCACCATGCTTGGCTGTATCCTTGAACACATGGATTTCTGCCTCTGGAATGCTAGGATTAAAGGCATGTGCTACCACTGCCTATCCTTTATGTTTAATATTGTGGCTGTTCCGTCTCTGACCCCAAATAAGTTTATTAGCATGCACAATATTTGGGGGAATACAATGCCACAGTTAACTATTTTAAAGATAGAGCTGTTGGTGTCTTTAGAAGAACATCAGTTGTGCCCTGTTCTTGTACAATCTGGATGGCTGGTGACCACTCATTAGAAAAATACTTTCTAATATTTCTCTCAGAAACATGTGATTTCGTTTATGATTCATTTGTTTCTGAGTTTGGATGGATGCTAATCTGAGTATTCCATTGTTGTAACAGTTCTTGACCCCATAAGTTCATAGCTATGTTAGTCACATATGGCTTTTATTTCCCTCTCTGTCCTTCTGGACCTATACATTCGAGCATCTTGAACTCTGTTTCACTTGAGATAATGTTCCAATCCCTAACAGCTGAACGTTTACCTCCTGAAGAGGCCAAGTAGGATGGCAAAATTCTGGTGCAATTATGGTAACATCAGCACCTATGTATACTAGACCAGATAACAAAACATCATTTATTCTTATTTTTAATTTTGGTCTTTGCTCATTTATAGAAGTTTGCCAAAAAAATTTCTTTATGGTTTCTCCTGAATTTTCTGTTCTCTTTGTCTCAGCTGTTCCATCACCCTGAGCAGCCTGGTTTATTCCAATAGGCATTTGGTTGTTTAATTGCTCTGAACATGGGTTTCTTCTATGACAGAAGAAAAGGTCTGAACTGGATTTGCTGTGTGGGCCTGCCTGAGGCCCCTCTGGGAGTTTCCTGACTGAGGCAAAGCATTACCTTTTCTGTCCCTTGTTGATCTACATTCCTTGTTCCAATGTTTACCCTTACCACACCTTCTGCATACTCCAGAAGGAAGGGGCATTCTGTTGCCATTGTTCCTTGAAGAAACATTGTTTCTACGAATGCCCTGTTTATAATCCCTTTTCAAATGGCCTTGCTTTACAAATCCAAAACATCTGACATTCCTCAAACCTCTTGAAATTGCTTCTCTTATCCACATATCATCATGGCCATGAGACACAATATTAATCGTGTCTCTAATCCAATCCTCCAAGAGTGCAGATCTTGCCTTTAATGGCCTGATTATTCTCTTTCATGCTGCTTTCACATTCTCAAAAGCCAAAGATTCAATTATTATCTGAATTTGGGACCATTCTATTTACTGCTAAAAACAGTCTTTGTAAGAAATCTGTGAAAGATTCTTTTGGGCCCTGTATAACTTTTGTGAATGACTCAGTTTTCTTTCCTGCTTTCATCAATTGAGAAGATGCTTCCAAAAGATCCAGATATAAGGCATTTTTTATTTAGTTATTGATGCGGTAGGACACTGTCTATTGTGAGTGGTACCATCCCTGGGCTATTGGTCCTGGATATTGTAAGAAAGCAACTTTAGCAAGCCAGGGGATACCAGTCAGTAAGAAGTACCCCACCATGATCTCTACATCACCTCCTGCCTCCAGGCTCCTGCCATGTTTGAGTTCCTGTCTTGACTTGCTTTGATGATGAACAGTGATGTGGAAGCATAAGCTTGTTTTTGGTCATATTGTTTCAACATAGCAATAGTAACCCTGGCAAAGATAGGCACTAAAATTTACTTCCTAAAAGTCACTCATAAATCAATCAAAATCAGAATTGATAACCCTTGTCAGCTTGGGAGAATGGATATTTCCTCTAGTATTTAGACAATAGTAATTCAAATGTCTAACACATGGGATTGAGGAACCAGTTCCTCCAACTAAAAATAAATAAAGGTTACACAGAAATTATAAAAAAAGCTGAATACCATATAAGACAAATTGGCATAATACTTGTTACATTCTAACCCTTCCATTTTAAATATATGTCTTTTATCTTATCTTATCCAAGCAACTTTGGGTGATTTTTTAAAAAAAATAATCCTTTAAAAACTACATTGATCTGGATGGTGGTGGTGCTTGATTTTAATCTCAGCACTTGGGCAGCAGAGGCAAGGAAATCTGTGAGTTCAAGACCAGCCTGGTCTACAGAGTGAGTTCCAGGAAAGCCAGGACACACAGAGAATCTCTGACTTGAAAAACAAACAGAAAATTGATGTATATTCAAATTAATTAATGAATACATAAATCAGAATGTCAAAGTACTAGTGTAGTATGAGACAACCAATGAACTTTCATTTCAAGCTCATAGTCATTACATTTTGTTGTTGTTATTGTTGTTGTTTCATTTAACATTGCAAAGAATCACAGAAAATCCAGTGAATTAAATTACTGAATGTCTTCTGTTAACTAGTTCACATGGCATGTCATAAGATTCCTATACTGCCGTACTTTTTTATGACTATGGCATTTAAACATTTTTGGAGAATGAGTAAGAACTTTTTCTCATAATCAACAATTTCTCTATCAAGATAAGGGAAAAAACACCCTCCCCCCCCAAAAAAAAACAGTATTTAACATTGCTACCTTATTCAGGTCAGGTATAGGCAAGCACAGGTGCTATGAGTTCCTGTAGTTAGTTATAGTATTTCTGCTGGTAAATTCCCTATGTCCCATTGGGTGGCTCCACACTCATGAACAATGAACAGATTGGCAGCAAATTCTCAATCCTAGTCCAGAGACCAAGGGTAGAACCAAACATGACTGTAGAAAAAAAATCATTGAAATGATTCCTAATGATACTCTGCTATACTCATAGATTGGGACCTTGTTTAGTCATCATCATAGAGGCTTCCTCTAGCAGCAGATGAGAGCAGGTGCAGACAACAGACAGCCAAACATTATGTGGAGAGAGAGTCTAAATTGGAGGTCTGCATCTGGTCCCTCCTTTCTGTGATGTGGAAGATAGGGAGAAAAGATTTTAGAAGTCAGAAGGAAGGGAGGACACAAAGATAACACTGACTCAACTGAGATGAACAGAGACTAAAGTGGCAATCACAGGACCTGCATAGGTTTACACTAGATCATTTGTTTATATGTTACGGCTATTAGTTTGGTCACCTTGTGGGATTTCTAAGAGTGGGAACTCTTTTTTTTTTCTGCTTCTCCTCCTATTAGATTGCATTGTTCAGTCTTGAAATGAGGGCTTTTGTCTTTTCTTATTGGGTCGTGT
This sequence comes from Peromyscus maniculatus bairdii, assembly GCF_049852395.1. Taxonomy (NCBI): domain Eukaryota; kingdom Metazoa; phylum Chordata; class Mammalia; order Rodentia; family Cricetidae; genus Peromyscus; species Peromyscus maniculatus. Next base: position 11,375,858 of record NC_134875.1, on the reverse strand, counting down.
TTTGTCCTGTTTGGCTGCTGTCTCTTGGAGCTCTGCTCTTTTCTGAAGAGGATATAGAGTTGGAGTGGACCTGGCAGAGAAGGAAAGCAGGGGGAGAATGAGTGCAGAAAGGGGAAACGTGGTCAAGATAAATTGTATGAGAGAAGACTCTATTTTCAATAACAAATTTTAAAAAATTGGCCATATACATATATATGTATACTTAAAAAGTGTACGTTAAAAAACATTACTAACACAACAAAAATACACTAATAAAACAAGGAATCCATTTTGAGTTGGCTGGCTACTCCTTGGAATGAGGCCATCCATAGAATGTGGTTGATACATGGAGAAAATGGATTTTTCTAGCTGGGCGGTGGTGGGACACGCCTTTAATCCCAGCACTCGGGAGGCAGAGGCAGGAGGATCTCTGTGAGTTCCAGGCCAGTCTGGTCTACAAAGTGAGTTCCAGGAAAGGCACAAAACTACACAGAGAAACCCTGTCTTGAAAAAAAGGAAAAGAAAAGAAAAGAAAAGAAAAGAAAAGAAAAGAAAAGAAAAGAAAAGAAAAGAAAAGAAAAGAAAAGAAAAGAAAAAGAAAATGGATTTTTCTTTCCTAGCAGGTATCAGTTACAAATAAATACTCAGTTTAGGGGTGGACCTTTGTATCTACCTCTCTTCTAAGTGCTCTTATCTTGTCTGGTTTTAAATTTTGCAGCTCTTATGCATAGGTGGGCAAGCAAGGAGTTAAAGAGGATGTGAGAAGAGTTGGTTAATTGGAAAGAATATCATCAAAATATAATTTATAAAAAACTTTTTAAATAAATATTAGAAAAAACAAAAAATCACCACCATGTATAAACTCCAAGTTAATTCATAACTAGAGTAAATTACACCTATAAGAACAATGGCCTTCAAATAGAAGTCACTATCAAACAGTACCAACGTTACACAAAGAAGAGATTTGAAAAAATCAAATGAGGTAGCCAAGTGGTAAGGCATTGGTCTTATAACATAGGCATCTTGTGGTGTGGAGTTAGTGGCTCAGTGGATATTGGCTCTTGTATTCAGGCTCCATGACCTTTGTTTGGTTCCTAAGACTCACTTGTTTGAAGTCAAATGACTCTTGTAGCTGGACGTTTTCCTGTTCCGAGCTGGTCTGCAGCCACTGAGACCCAAATAAACATACAGAGGCTTATATTAATTATGAACTGTATGGCCATTGTCTATGGCTCAAGCTGCTTGCTAGCTAGCTTTTGTAACTAAACTCAGACCATTTCTATTAATCCATATGTTGCCATATGTTCCATGGCTTTACCTGTGTGCCATTGCATGATGCTCCCTGGACAGCAGGATGGTGTCTCCCCTGCCTCTCCTTTCTCCTTTCACTATCTCCCTTGGATTTTACCACCTGGCTCCATCCTGCCCTGCCATAGGCCAAATGGCTCTATTTATTATCCAATCAGAGCAACACATATTCACAGCATACAGAAAAACATCCACAGCAGATTCTGCATGTTTTCACACACACACACACACACACACACACACACACACACACACACACACACGCAAAGTAATAAATATAATTTAAAAGGTTTCTTGGAATTGAACTTCTAACAAACCAAAATAGCACTTAAACATTTTATATGATAGTCTCATGTATTTTTATTTAAAAAGTCAAGTCAAGGGATAAGAAGGAAAATTATAGACTTAGTGACACCTACAGAGAGAAAATCATTTTTTTTTTTAATTTTTCTACAATTTTTATAGCTAAGATAGAAGATAGTATTTTTAATTGGGGCCAAAACATATATTTTTGTCCACTTTTCCACTGTAGCATTATGGATTAATGTAACATTGCTGGGTTATTTCACAGTATGATTTTAATTACTGAATATTTTCATATAAATGGGTTATAATTTTCTGATCAATCAGTCTAGTAAGGTCTTACTATAAAATGAACATCTTGAATTTTATTTTTGAGTGTTTAGAGGGGGAGGCATAGTACTAATTTTAGAGTTATGATAGGCAAGTTTGTTTTGGCAGGCACTAATACTTGTGAAGCATCTTTACTTCTTTGAAGACTTTTAATTTTTAAAACATTTAAAAATATTTATATTAACTCTTTGAAATTTTCATATTGTGTGTTTTGATCATATTCACCACTCAAACTCTTCCAAGATCTAATCACCTTTCTGCCCACCCAACTTCCTGCTCTCTTTCTCTCTTTTTATTTCTAAACACATCAAGTCCAATTTGTACTACTCAAATACCGCTGGCTATAGGACCTTTCTTGGCTATCATCAATGTACTCCAGTATTGGTGAAATTATTTTGGCCACTCCACGTAGTTAAAAGGATATTTATTAAATGGTGTAACTCACAAATTAAGTAATGGGTAGGTCGCAGGGTCTGGGGAAGGTGTATTGCAATCCAGCGGTGTTCTCCGGAGCTCTGCACAGTCCACCTTTCACCATTCAGCGTCCCGGCACCGAGAGAGCGCACAGAGACAGCACTGGCCCATCCAGCTCTCGGGTCCCCAGGCGCCTCCCCTCGCCCCACCTCGAAAGCGTGACAGTTGCCAGAGTCTCAATGGGGGTTGGAACTTCCAGATCCAAGCTGGAATGGCTACCTACTACATCTCCCCCTTTTTGTCTAAATAAGATGGTTCTAAACTAATACAAGACTATATACAAAGGAATGGTTATCAAATATTGTCCAGAAATAATGAGGGATAATGACTTAGATAAGATGTAACTACAACCAATGCAAACAATATCAAGCAAGAAACACATACTAAAATCCAGAGAAGTATAGAGCATAGGTAAACGGCATGTTATAAAGATCATTCAAAGGTGTCCTATCCTAAAGAACCTGAATCTAATACTTAATATGTTCTATCTAAGATATTATATATACTAAGTTGTAACTATAACTGCTAGTCTTCAATCCCATCAAAGACCTGAGAAGGAACATAATGGTACCTGAGAAATGGTAGATGGATGCAAGCAACTTTTGGGAATCTTGCAAGAGTAGACCAAGACAGCTGGCAGCCTGGACAGTCACCTAATGTTTCTCAGCATTGTTGGTGCATTCAAATTGGCTACAGGCCTAGAGTATCTGACAGACCATTTTCAGAAGCAGGATTTCTGAAAGACCATCTTACCCTGTCTTGGCAGAGTACAGTGGTCACTTTCCTTGTGTCCCGCTTGTCCAGAAAGGACAGCATTGCATTTGTACTGTCAGCCATCAAGGCAAGGGCAGTTCTTTACCCAGTAGGCCATTTTGTGCCAAAAAGACAAACTTCCAAATGGAAATGTCTTAGAAGCCCAACATTCTCTTGGGATCAATGGTGCAGCCAGGAGCAATTGTGTCTCACGTCAACAGAATTATAAGTTATTTAAATGCCATATTCTCTAGGTCTATCAAGTGTTTGAAGATTACCTGCCCATCTGACCTATATATCTGTAAATCTGGATAACCTAACTAACGTAACTATAGAGATGACAGGCATAGGCGACTATAAATCTATAAATCTTATCTACCGAAATAACCAAAGGACTAAGGCTTCATGTAAATAAGGTAAACAGTCTATAAGCAAATGTATGTTGAAGAACAATGACTTCAAAATTGTGACAATACACAAGATATTTATAACAGAGATAGGAATATATAGTGCAATATGCAATATGACAATAATTTTAAATATATATCAATATACCGAATATCCTAAACAGAAGTAGAACATATACAAAGTATGACAGATATAAATTTACATTTGTATCAATATAAAAATGTTTCAAATAAGAGTAGAAATATATGTACATTATAACAATTATAGTTGTGTATTTGTATCAATATACAAATTATCTTAAACAGGAGTATAAAAATAGTTTACATTTGTATCAACATATAAGAATCTATAACAGTACAAATTACAGTGCAAATTATCTAAGGTTGCTAATTTACTGTTTGTTTACTAGTATATACAATGATTTACCATCATATCTTATACCTATCCGTTCCATTTCTTCTCCCATCCCCACTTTTTTTTTTACAATACTGAGTTAATATTTTCTTCCACCCCCAACCCTATAACCGTCATCCATAACCCTGAGAATTGTGAAACCTACGGGAGAAGGGGCATCGTTTGCTTAGAATTGCTTCCTGCCGTTTAGGGGGTGATGTTATCTCTGTTGGGTACTGTGAGAAAGCTCAGATAGTTAAATCTCAGTTAGACTAACTGTAGGTTCTACAGCAAGTTTTAGAGTAATGAGTAAGATTGTCTGAAATTCTGGCAAGAAGTGTAGTATGATGATGATTACCATGGCATCATTCTGGATTGGGTAGAGTTGTTGTTGTTGGGGCCCCATCTTCCTTCTGGAGACTTCTGAGATTGCTATTGGAAAAACTTATTTGTTATCAAAAATGGGAGGTTTGGATTTAAAGAGGACATACCATGTAAGAAAGGATTCTGAGAAATCAAGAGTAAGCATGGAGAGAATTAGAATTTAGAAGACAATGGTCCCTTTTTATTGGTTTCCTTCTGTCTCACACCAGAGGGCTCTTCTGATACGGGACTGAAGAATCTCTCAAACTTTTCTTTTAGCAATATGCTTGGGTTTAGAGAAGGAGTGAGCCAATTCCATCTCCAAAGCCAGCTTGGCTATAATTGAATTGGAACCACAACTTTCCTAGATTGATAGAGAGAAAGATGTTAGACAGTGAGATTTTACTATGTGTAGATTGGTACCAATAGATTCTTCCTTTCTGCTGTAAACATCCGGATATCCAAGGCCTTATGAGTTTTGTAAGATGGGTATTTCCATTATCCTGGAAAGACAAAAACAGAACCCTACCCCACCCTTTGATTGTTAAATTTGTCTTACAAATTGTAGAGATGTCACATTGGTGGATGATCTTTTACTTCTCTTCATCAAGGGGTTTTTCCTGTTCGAATCGAATTTTTATTAATTTTGTTGGTATCCATAGCTTTTCTTCTCCTGCAGAAACAAAGGCAAAACCCCTTCCCCACGTAGAACACATCCAGGTTTCCATTCTGAGGTCAGCACATCCTTGAAATAAACTGGTTGGTTTAGCTCAGGAGTTTTGTCTGTCGTCCAGTGTCTCTCTGCAGCTATTGTTCCTTTCTCATTAGCATTGAGAAAATTCAAGGTTAATAAAGCACTATGCAGTCTATTTCTAGGAGTCATTGTTACCTGTTACTGTTTATTTAGCATATCCTTTAAAGTTCGATTGGATCTCTCTATGACTGCTTGGCCTGTGGGATTATGTGGAATACCTGTAACATGCTTTATATTGTAATAAGCAAAGAACTGTCTCATTTTATTGGAGACATATGCTGGGGCATTGTCTGTCTTAATTTGTACAGGTATTCCCATGATGGCCATAACTTCTAATAGGTGTGTAATCACAGAATCAGCCTTTTCAGAACTCATAGGAGTTGCCCATTGAAATCCTGAATAGGTGTCAATGGTATGATGTACATACTTTAATCTTCCAAATTCTGCAAAATGAAACACATCCATCTGCCAAATTTCATTTCTTTGTATACCTTTTGGATTACTCCCTGCAGGTAATGGAGTTTGGTTATAGATGGAACAAGTAGGACATTTTTTCACAATATCCTTAGCCTGTTGCCAAGTGATGGAGAAATCCTTCTTCAAACCTTTGCTATTTATATGGTGTTTCTTATGACATTCTGAAGCTTCTAACATATTACCTATTAGTAACTGATCAATCTCATCATTACCTTGTGCTAAAGGTCCTGGCAGACCTGTATGGGATCTGATATGTGTTATATATATAGGATGTTCCCCTTTTCTGATGATTTCCTGCAATTGTATGAATAATGAAGTTAATTATGTATTATCAGGAATAAATTCAGCAGTTTCAATATGTAAAACAACTCTCTCTGCATATTGAGAGTCAGTGACTATATTGAGGGGTTCTGTGAAGTCCATCAGTACCATAAGAATGGCATACAGTTCTGCCTTTTGTACAGAGCTATATGGACTTTGCACCACTTTACTTAAGTCTCCTGATTTATATCCTGCTTTCCCTGATTTATTTGCATCAGTATAGAATGTGAGGACTCCAGAAATTGGCTTTTGTCGCACAATGTGAGGAAGGACCCATTCAGTCTTCTTTATGAATTCTATTCTCTTGCTTTTGGGATAGTGGTTGTTAATCTCTCCCAAAAAGTTACTGCAGGCTCTCTGCCAGTATTCATTATCTTTCCATAGTGATGAAATTTCCTCATTAGTTAATGGTACTACAATTTCTGCTGGGTCCATTCCTGTCAACTGGCAAAGTCTTAATTTACCCTTTTGAATCAAATCAGAGATCTTTTCTATATAAGTCTTTAATTTCTTATTTGGTTTACATGGTAGGAATATCCATTCCAATATAATATCTTCCCTCTGCATCAAAATACCTGTTGGGGAATGCCTGGAGGGGAATATGACAAGAATGCATTTAAATTCTGGATCCACACTATCCACATGTGCTTCTCGTATTGTCTTTTCTACTAGAGCCAATTCCTTCTCAGCTTCGGCTGATAATTCTCTCGGATTATTTAATTCTTTGTCCCCTTCTAGAGTATTAGCCAAATTTTGTAGTCCATCTTTGGGTATTCCCATGATACCCAGTAAGTTGGAAATGCTTCCTAATAACTTTTGAAAATCATTAAGAGTCTTCAATCTATCTCTTCTTAGTTGTACCTTTTGGGGTCTAATTTTTTGTAGCTCTATCTTATATCCTAATTAATTAATAGAATCTCCTCTTTGTATTTTTTCAGGAGCAATTTGCATTCCCCAGCGAGGCAAAACTTTTTTTACTTCTTCAAACATGCTTTCTAATGTATCTAACTTTGGATCAGCTAATAGGATATCATCCATATAGTGATAAATTATGGATTGTGGAAACTTTACACGAATTATCTCTAATGGTTTCTGCACAAAGTATTGACACAAAGTAGGGCTGTTTAACATTCGCTGTGGGAGGACCTTCCATTGATATCTCTTGACTGGCTGAGAATTATTATAATTAGGTACTGTGAGGGCAAATTTTTCTCTATCATTTTCCTGTAAGGGTATGGTAAAGAAACAGTCTTTTAAGTCAATAACTATTATAGGCCATTCTTTTGGTAGCATAAAGGGCAAGGGCATCCCAATCTGTAGGGAGCCCATTGGCTGAATTACTGTATTAATAGCTGTCAGATCTGTCAGCATTCTCCAATTACCAGATTTTTTTAAATAACAAATACAGGAGAATTCCAAGGGTTGGTAGATTCTTCAATGTGTTGAGCATTTAACTGCTCTTGAACCAGCTGTTCTAAAGCTTGTAGCTTCTCTTTTGTCAAAGGCCATTGTCCAACCCAGACAGGTTTATTAGTTAGCCATTTTAAAGGTAAGGCAGTTGGTACTTCTGAGAGTTCAACAACAGTCGTGCTCTGTTTGTGAACAGCCTGAATGGTTGGTGACTGATTTTTATAGCATGTTATGATATTATTCCTAGAAACATGCATTGGTCTGTATTCCTTTTCTGAAAGTGTAGGAATTTTAATCTGGGTATTCCACTGTTGTAACAGATCTTGGCCCCAAAGATTTACTGCTACATTTGCTACATATGGCTTCAGCCTTCCTCTCTGTCCTTCTGGCCCTATGCATTCAACCCATCTTGAACTCTGTTTTATCTGAGATAGGGTGCCAATCCCTAACAGTTGGACATCTACCTCTTGAAGAGGCCAATTCGGATGCCATGATTTTGGTGTAATTATAGTCACATCTGCACCTGTGTCTACCAGGCCCTCCAGAACCAGGCCATTAATTCGAATTCTAAGCTTTGGTCTTTGTTCATTTATGGAAGTCTGCCAAAATATTTGTTTTATAGTGTTCTTTGTAAACTGTGATCCATCTATCAAAGCTGTTTTATCATCCATTGCAGTATCGGTTTTTACATTAGGCATTGGTTTATTCAGTTGTCCTGGAGAGGAATTTCTTCCACAGTGGCTGGGAATGTTCGTACTACGTTTGGTTTGGGGGCCTGCAAGAGGCCCCCTGAGGCATTTCCCACCAGTAAAGGGTTGCCTTGTATATCTATTTTTGATCTGCACTCACTGGTCCAATGTCGGCCTTTGCCACATCTTCTACATAATCCAGGAGGTGCTTGGGGTCTCCTGTTTAGGCTATTCCTAGGAGTATTGCTTCTAGGAGTACCCCATGTACAGTTTTTACTTACATGACCTGGTGTACCACACTTAAAACATTTGGTAACACGGGGCCTTCTTTCACCTCTGGGATTTGTCTCTCCTATCCAAGCCTCATTACTGTAGTTAAGAGACTGAACACCATTAGTATATTGAATCCATTCTTCCAAAGGAGCTGATCTGATCTTTAATGGTGTAAGTATTCTTCTGCATTCTGCATTAGCATTATCGAACGCCAAGGACTCAGTTAATACTTTTCTTAATTCTTTGTCTGACACAGCTCTTGTTATATCTGTGTTCAGTCTTTGTAAAAAATCAGTGAAGGGTTCGTGCGGTCCCTAAAATATCTTTTTGTATACCTCAGTTGGTTTTCCAGGTTCTGGAATTTTTTCCCAAGCATTTAGAGCTGCTGTACGGCATAGGGATAGTGTATGCTCATCATAAGTGGCTTGTACATTCCTGTCAGCGAAACATCCCTCACCAAGTATTTGATCTTGGGAGATCACAAAACCTCTGATTTTACCTTGTTGTTCTAAATTTTTTGCCTCTTCTCTCAACCAGCTTTTCCACTGTAACTGCTGGCTATATTCTAGAACAGCTGAAATTAACTGATGCCAGTCATCTGGAATGATTCTATGTGAGGTAGACCATGAATTTAACATCTGTTTTACATATGTGGAATGTATCCCATACGTAACTACTGCTTCCTTTATATTTTTAAAGTCCCTTGTTGAAATTGGTTGTAATGTATATGTCATATATGGCTCAAGGTATGTGTCATCTGCTGGCTTCTCATGGACAATAACAGGATAAGCCATTGTATGAGAGCCATTTGGAGATGTTACAACCTCTATGGTCTTGACCTTCTGCTTATTAGTTCCCTTGTCATGTTTACTAAGAGTTTCTTCTAGGGCTTGCAAACGAGCACCTAGGGTCTGTTCTAGGGAGTGAACCTCCTCTCTTGCAAGGGACTCCATATTTCTCATGGAATCATGGAAGTTTTTATGTTCCTCAGAAACACATGATTCCATGGACCTTATCCTATGAATTAACGATAATCTTTCTTCCTTATATACTGTCTGAGTAGCCACAACTTCACTCTGGAGAGTTAGTGTTCTATCCATTAAATATTCATATTTATTATCAATAAAATCAATTTTGGGTACAAGCCTGTTTGTAAATCCTGATTAGCAGATTCTAGAGAAAGAATCTTTTTCTCTAAGCCTTCATTGCTATCTTTTAAAGCAGATTCCAGAGAGAGAATCTTTTTCTGTAAGCCTTCATTGCTATCTTTTAAAGCCTGTATCAGTCACAATAATGACTCATCTTTGTTCTTAAACCAGTGTTTGAACACTGTGTGAATTATTATGATGAATGCCAAAATGGTATAGCCCAGATATGCCTTAGGAATGTCGTATATTTCCAGGAAGATGTCATTCATCATACAGGCAAAAAGGTTTTTAAATTCTTGTGAGGTAATGTTGTCAGCCATATTACATGAATTACTCAAAATTTGTTAGTCAATTTTAAGGTGTAAAATTATCAAGTACCCTTACTTGAAACCTTTCGTGGGTTTGGGGGCGTGTAGTAGCACTTTTCAGCCAGCAGGTGGCGTTGGTACAGCTCCGAAACAGGGCCTGCTGGCAATCTTGGCTGGAGTCAGAGGGAGATGGCAGAAATGGCTGAGATGGTGGAAATCGGAGCAAGCACTCTCCTGCCTCTTTCGCTGGTCTGGGGCTAAGCTAGGGAATTGAGATCGGACTAGCTGCTCCCTTTTTCGGGAATGGAACTGTGTAGGTGTTCCCTAGTTATATGGAACTTTGCAGGTGGGTTTAGGTACCCGCCAGCTAGGGAGGAGAGGGCGGGAGCTACCCAGGCTTTTGGAGTTTGTCCCACGTGAGCGCCAGATATTGGTGAAATTATTTTGGCCACTCCACGTAGTTAAAAGGATATTTATTTAATGGCGTAACTCACAAATTAAGTAATGGGTAGGTCGCAGGGTCGGGGGAAGGTGTAACTCAGTCCAGCGGTGTTCTCTGGAGCTCTGCACAGTCAACCTCCACTGGTCAGCATCCCGGCACCCAGAGAGCGCACCAAGAGAGCGCTCACCTATCCAGCTCTCAGGTCCCCTGGCGCCTCCCCTGGCCACGCCTCATAGGCGTGACAGTTGCCAGAGTCTCAATGGGGGTTGGAACTTCCAGATCCAAGCTGGAATGGCTACCCACTACATGACTTGACTTCTTTTTTCTTCTAGAGCATTCAGTTGTGCTGTTAAGTCACTAGTGTGGGATTTCTCCAGCTTCTTTATGTGGGCATTTAGTGCTATGAATTTTCCTTTTAGCACTGCTTTCATAGTGTCCCATAAGTTTGGGTATGTAGTACATTCATTTTCATTGAATTCTAGGAAATCTTTAATTTCTTTCTTTATTTCTTGCTTGACCCATTGTTGATTCATTTGGGCATTATTCAGTTTCCATGAGATTGTAGGCTTTCTGTAATTTTTGTTGCTGTTGAAATCTAGCATTAAGCCATGGTGGTCTGATAAAATACAGGAGGTTATTCCAATTGTTTGTATCTGTTTAGATTTGCTTTGTGACCCAGCTTGTGGTCAGTTTTAGAGAAGGTTCCATGGGGTGCTGAGAAGATGATACGTTCTTTTCTGTTAGGATGGAATGTTTCATAAATATCTATTAAGTCCATTTGAGTCATAACTTTTGTTAGATCCCTTATTTCTCTTTTAAGTTGCAGTCTGGCAAATCTATCCAGTGGTGAGAGTGGGGTGTTGAAATCTCCCACTACTAGTGTGTGGGGTTTGATGTGTGATTTAAACTTTAGTAATATTTCTTTTACAAATGTGGGTGTCCTTGTATTGGGGGGCACAAATGTTCAGAATTGAGACTTCATCTTGGTGGTTTTCCCTGTGGTAAATATGTAATGTCCTTCCCGATCTCTTTCAATGGATTTTTTGTTTGAAATCTATTTTATTAGGTATTAGGATAGCTACACCAGCTTGCTTCTTAAAACTATTTGATTGGAAAGTCTTTTCCCAGCCTTTTTTCTCTAAGGTAATGTCTGTTTTTAAAATTGAGGTGTGTTTCTTGTATGCAGCAGAAGGATGGATCCTGTTTCTCTATCCATTCTGTCAGCCTGTGTCTCTTTATAGGTGAATCAAATTCATTGATATTAATGGATATTAATAACTAGTGACTGTTAATTCCTGGTATTTTTGTTGGTAGTGTTGTGTTTCTCTTCTTTTCTATTTGTTGGTGTGGAACTCTCTGTTGCCTGTGTTTTCATGGGTATATCTAACTTCCTTCAGTTGGATTTTTCCTTCTAGTGCTTTCTGTGGGGCTGGATTTGTGGACAGGCATTGTTTACAACTGGTTTTATCATGGAATATTTTGTTTACTCTGTCTATGGTGATTGAGATTTTTGCTGGATATAACAGTCTGGGTTGGCATCCATGGTCTCTTAGTGTCTGTTTAAGTCTGTCCAGGACCTTCAGAGTTCCATTGAGAAGTCAGGTGTTATTCTGATGGGTCTGCCTTTATAAGTTACTTGGCCTTTTTCCTTTGCAGCTCTGTAGCTGGAGAGTTTTCTCTCCAGGTCCCACTAAGCTCTGGCAGTCCACTTATAAAATAAACACACAGACACTTATAATATTTAAACTTTTTGGCCTAATGGTTCAGGCTTCTAGCTATCTACTTCTTACATCTTTAATTAATCCATTTCTATAAATCTATACCTTGCCACGTGGCCCGTGACTTACCGGCAGCTTCATGTGCTTCTTGTCTTGGTGGCAGCTGGCAGTGTCTCCCTCCACCTTCCTGTTCTCTCACTTCTCCTCTCTGTTAGGCCTGCCTATACTTCCTGCCTGGCTACTGGCCAATCAGTGTTTTATTTATTGAAAAATCAGAGCAACACATTTGACATACAGACCATCCCACAGCACAGCTCTTAATAATTTTTCTTTATTCTGTATGTTTAGTGGTTTGATTATTATGTGGCAAGGGGACATTTTTTTGGGATTCAGTTTATTTGGTGTTTTGTCAGCTTCCTGTACCTTCATAGGCATTTCCTTCTTTAAGTTGGGAAAGTTTTCTTCTATGATTTTGTTGAAGTTATTTTCTGTGCCTTTGAGTTGGCATTCTTCTCCTTCTTCTATCCCTGTTATTCTTAGGTTTGGTCTTTTCATGGTGTCCCAAATTTCCTGGACGTTTTGTGTTACAACTCTTTTGGCTTTAGTGTTTTCTTTGACTGGTGAATCTATTTCCTCTATTGTATCTTCAATGCCAGAGATCTGTTCTTCCATCTCTTACATTCTGTTGCTTTTGCTTGCATCTGTAGTTCCTGTTTATTTACTCAGATTATCCATTTCCAGCATTCCCTGATTTTGTGACTTCTTTATTGCCTCTATTTCAGTTTTCAAATCTTGGACTATTTCATTCACCTTTTTAATTGCTCTTTCTTGGCTTTTTTTAAGGGATTTATTGATTTCTTCCATTTTTTTGTTTGTCTTTTCTTTCATTTCTTTATGGGAAAATTTCATTTCCTCTTTAAAGGTCTCTATCAATCAGGGCTGAAATCAATGAACTAGAAACAAAATATGCAAAGAATCAATGAAATGAAGAGTTGGTTCCTTGAAAGGATAAACAGACAAATGATATGCTAAACTAATCAAAATAACTGAAATCTCCTAACCAATATAATGAGAATTGAAAAGAGATATTAAAACAGTATTGCCTAGTTTGGTCCCATGCAGGTTCCCCAGCTGTCAATCTAGAGTCTGTGAGCTCCAACTAGCTTGGGTCAGCTGTCTCTGTAGGTTTTCCCACCATGATAGTGACCCCTTTGCTCATATACTCCCTCCTCCCTGTCTTTGACTGGACTTTTAGAGTCTTAGCTGGGTTCATCTAGATAGAGGGAGCCATTATGGGGTTACGGAGAACCCTGGTGCTAGGGAAATTCCCAGGAATCCACAAGGACGACCCCAGCTTAGACTACTAATGATAGTGGAGAGGGTACCTGAATTGGCCTACCCTGGTAATCAGATTGGTGAAGACCCTAATTGTCATCATAGTTACTTCATCCAGTAACTGATGGAAGCAGATGCAGAGATCCACAACCAAGCACCAGGTCGAGCTCTGGGAGTCCAGCTGAAGAGAAGGAAGAGGGATTATATGAGCAAGGGGGGTCAAGATCATGATGGGAAAAATCTACAGAAACAACTGAACCAAGATAGTAGGAACTCACAAACTATGGACCAACAGCTGTGGAACCTGCATGGGACTGGACTAGGCCCTCTGCATAGGGGGGCAATTGTGTAGTTTGGTCTGTTTGAGGGGCCCCAGGCAGTGGCATCAGGATCTATCCCTGGTGCATGAATTGGCTTTCTTGAGCCCATCATCTGTCTTGCTTATTCTTGATGCAGGGGGGAGGGGCTGAGATCTGCCTCTACTGAATGTACCAGGCTTTGCTGACTGACTCCTCATGGGAGGCCTTACAATTTTGGAGGAGGAGATGGGAAGTGAGGGGAGAGATGCTGAGGGGAGCAGGAAGAGTAATGAGAGGGACATCTGTGGTTGGTAGGTAAAATTATTAAAAATTTAAATAAATAGAGAAAGGTATCTCTTTCCTTTCCCTTTCTGTTCTCCCACCCCCAGCTCATCTACCTAGTTCCCTTATGTTCTCTTGCCACCTTCCCTTCCCTCTCCCCATGCTCGCTATTTACTCAGGAAATCTTATCTATGCCCCCTTCCAACAATGATCCATGCACGTCTCTGTTAGGGTCCTCCTTGTTACCTAGTTTCTCTGGGGTTGCTGAACTAGGCCCTCTTAATGTGGGTTACAGTTGTGTGACTTGGGCATTTTGTGGGACTACTGGCAGTAGAACAAGGATTTATCCATGGTGCTTGAACTGGCTTTTTGGAGTCCATTCCCTATGCCTTGGGATACATTGATACAGGGGGAGTGGGATTAGTCCTACCTCAACTCAACATACCAGAATTTGTTAACTCCCCATGGGAAGCCTTACCCTTTCTGAGGAATGGATAAGGGATGGAGTGGGGGGAAGTTGAGGGGTGAAAGAGAGGAGGGAAGGGAGGAGGAACTGTGGTTGGTATGGCAAATGGAAAAAAAATCTTTAAATTAAAAAAATTAAAACTTAGAAATCATTGCATGCAATTTCCAAAGAATTAATAAAAATCAGGAAATATTAACATTAAAAATTAAATCTGAAAGAAAATAAAAATGAATGAAAAAATAAAGAAAGAATAAAAGAGCTCAAAAAACATGTTCTGTGTGCCAGGACCTCAGCAGAAATATCCCTATACTGGGAAACTCCAGGGCAAACAACAAGCAGTGGCAATAGAATGTCTTTGGGTCAGTAATCATGTCATACTGTTGTTTTCAGCTGTGGTCTCACATGGTACTTAAAGATTTTTAAAAGAATTTCTACAACATCATATCATAAAAAGTAAAAAACAAAATTAGAAAGACTCTCCCAACAAAAAACACCCAGGCCAGAGAGATTCAACAGAGAATTCTGACAGACTTTAAAAGAAGAATTAACACTAATACTCCTCAAGTTGTTCTATAAAACAGAAAAAGAAGGAACACTTCCAAATTTGTTTGACTAAGCTAGCATTTCCTTGATACCAAAACCAGTCAAAAACCCAACCAAAAAATAGAAGTATATAGGCCAATCTCTCTGATGAACATAAACACAAAAATTTCCATTAAAATATTTGCAAGCCAAATTCAAGACCACATCCAAAAGATAATTTGACTTCATCCCAGAGAAGCAGGGATGGTTTGATACATGTAAACCAGTAGATATAATGCACCACAGAGACTCAAGGAGACAAGCCTCATGAGCAGCTCATTAGATGCCGAAAATGCCTTTAAGAAAATCCAACATCTGTTCATGACAGAAGTCCTGGAGAATCTAGGGATAGAGGGTTGATATTTCAACCTAATAAAAACAATATATAAGTCCCCTGTCAACTGGTCTGAGGTCACGATTGTAATTAAAACAAAGATTATGTGAATGTTAAGTTTATATTTGTAAAGTCATGTTTTTTATACAAACCTTCTGCCTTTCCTATTTGATAGCTACAGAATTACACTAGCATTATAGGCAGGGTGGTAATCCTACAGATGTTGCAACTGGGTTAAGGGAAAATTATTTGTTAATATACTTTGTAAGAATACACTCACATATGCAGCATACACCCACACCCACCAACACACACACACACACACACACACACACACACACACACACACACACTACAAGCCCACAACAAACATCATGATAAATGGAGAAAAACTGAAATCATTTCTGCTAAAATCAAGAACAAAGCAAGAATGGCCACTCTTTCTACTCTTTTTCAATAAATTACTTGAAGTCCTTGGTGTAGCAATGAAACAAGGCTATACAAGGGATACATATAGGAAAGATAGAAGTCTAATACACCTATTGGAAGATATGATTCTACACGTAAAAGACACCAAAGATTCCACAGGACAAATAGAGCTGAAAAATACATCCAGCAATGTTGTAGGATACAAAATTAAAAAAACAACATCTCTAGTTTTCCTGTATATAGATGAAAAACATATCAAGAAACCATAAAAACAATCCATTCACAATAGGATCAAAAATATCTTGGAATAAATCTAATCAAGGAAGATAAAGACTTGTACAATGAAAACTTTACACACTGAAGAAAGAAATGAAAGACAAAACTAAAATCTGGAAAGACCTCTCATGCTCACAGTCTAGTAAGATTAATAAGGTGAAAATGTCCATCCTACTAAAAGTAATCTATGTATTCAATGCAATCAGGCAGGCCCAGCAGATGGCGGCTGAAACACAGTTGCAATAAAGACCAGAAACTGAGCTATTACCCACTGAAGAGCTGGTGAAAACAAGCTCTTAATCAAGAGCTTGGAACAGGGGTGCCTTTAATCCCAACACCCTGGGAAGAAGCGATCTCCATGG
Organism: Peromyscus maniculatus bairdii; assembly: GCF_049852395.1. NCBI lineage: Eukaryota > Metazoa > Chordata > Mammalia > Rodentia > Cricetidae > Peromyscus > Peromyscus maniculatus. The sequence continues at coordinate 11,359,642 of NC_134875.1, read as the reverse complement.
GACGGAACCAGAACGAATCTAAACACTCCGTCTGAGGCCAAACCAGGGCCCAGCTGCTGATCCTGCAAAACCCAACAACTTGGAGGTGTTGGTGAGACTACCCTGCTCAGCTGAACTCCATCCAGGAGAGGATTCAGATCCCTAGAGTTTGAAGTCTGAAGAAACAAGATTAGCTGAAGAGTTGACGAATGAAAACAATGTGACCTAGGAACCCAGAAGAAGGAGCTGCCCAGCCACCAAAACAGATCACCAGAATCATAAGTATATACTTCACCGACTGAGATCAGCTGCTCTTGAAGAAACAGCCCAATAGCACCAATTTAACCAAGAACTCCTAGTGAAACAAGACTAAAAATTAGAACAAGACAGGCACTCTCAGACACAAACACCACCTGCACCGAGCAGAGGAAGAGATGAGTAGATGCCAGTGCAAAAATACAGGCAACAACATACAGACCTATATGGCAACATCAAAACCTAGTGATTCTACACCTGCAAGACCTGAACATACAAAGCCAGAAGAAACAGAAGAATTCAATCCTAAAAATGACTTTAAGAAGATGATAGAGTCCCTTAAAGAAGAAATAAAAAATTTCCTTAAAGGGGAAATGAAAAAAATCCATTAAAGAGGAAATAAAAAACTCCCTTAAAGAAATGGAAGAATGCCGGGCGGTGGTGGCACACGCCTTTAATACCAGCACTTGGGAGGCAAAGGCAGGCGGATCTCTGTGATTTCGAGGCCAGCCTGGACTACCAAGTGAGTCCCAGGAAAGGCACAAAGCTACACATAGAAACCCTGTCTCGAAAAAAACCAAAAAGAAAAAAAAAAGAAAAGAAAAAGAATGAAATGGAAGAAAAAACAAACAAAAAATGGGAAGAAATCAAAGAAAGCCAAGAAAAAGCAATTAAACCGATGAAAGAAACATTCCACGATCTGAAAAATGAATTTGAGACAATAAAGAAAACACATGTTTTGGGAATGCTGGAAATAGAAATCCTGACTAAACGAACAGGAACTACAGAGATAAACATAACCAATCGATTGCAAGAGATGGAATAGAGAATCTCTGACACTGAAGACACAATAGAGAAAATAGATTCCTCAGTCAAAGAAAACACTAAAGACAAAAAAGTCGTAACACAAAACGTCCAAGAAATTTGGGACACCATGAAAAGACCAAACCTAAGAATAATAGGGATAGAAGAAGGAGAAGAATACCATGTCAAAGGCACAGAAAATATATTCAACAAAATTATAGAAGAAAACTTTCGTAACCTAAAGAAAGAAATACCTTTGAAAATACAAGAAGCTTAGAGAACACCAAATAAGCTGGATCCAAAGAAAAATTCCTCTCACCACATAATAATCAAAACACTAAACACACACACACAGAACAAAGAAAAAATATTAAGAGTCATAAAGGAAAAAGGCCAAGTAACATATAAAGACAAACCCATCAGAATAACACCAGACTTCTCAATAGAGACTATGAAAGCTAGAAGGTCATGGACAAATCTTATGCAGACACAAAGAGACCACAGAAGCCAACCCAGACTATTATACCCAGCAAAACTTTCAATCACCATAGGCAGAATAAACAAAATATTCCAGGATAAAACCAGATTTAATCAATACCTGTCCACAAACCCAGGCCTACAGAAAGCACTAGAAGGGAAAATCCAACCCAAAGAAGCTAAACACATCCATGAAAAATCAAGCAATAGATAATCCCAAAACAACATACACCAAAGAAGGACAACACAACACAACCACAAAAAATAACAGGAATTAACAATCACTGGTCATTAATATCCATCAATATCCATGGTCTCACCTCACCTATAAAAAGACACAGGCTAACAGAATGGATAAGAAAACAGGAACCATCCATCTGCTGCATACAAGAAACACACCTTAACTTCAAAGTAAAGGGCTGGGAAAAAGCTTTACAAGCAAATGGACCTAAGAAACAAGCTGGTGTAGCTATCCTAATATCTAATAAAATAGATTTCAAACTAAAATCAATCAAAAGAGATCAGGATGGACATTACATATTGATCACAGGAAAAATCCACCAAGATGAAGTCTCGATTCCAAACAGTTATGCTCCAAATACAAAGGCACACAAATTCATAAAAGAAACACTACTACAGTTTAAAATGCACATCAAACCCCACACATTAGTAGTGGGAGATTTTAACACACCACTCTCACCAAAAGACAGATCTACCAGACTGAAACTTAACAAAGAAATAAAGGACCCAACAGATGTTATGACTCAAATGGACTTAATAGGTATCTACAGAACATTCCATCCTAACACAAGAGAATATACCTTCTCCTCAGCACCCCATGGAACCTTCTCAAAAATTGACCACATGCTTGGCCACAAAACAAATCTCAACAGATACAAAAAATTTGGAATAATCTCCTGTATCTTATCAGAACACCATGCCTTAAAGTTAGACCTCAACAACAACAAAAAATATAGAAAACCCACAAACTCATGAAAACTGAATAATGCCCACCTGAAACATCAATGGGTCAAGGAAGAAATAAAGAAATTAAAGAATCCCTAGAATTCAATGAAAATGAAAGTACAACATACCCAAACTTATGAGACACTATGAAAGCAGTGCTAAGAGGAAAATTCATAGCTCTAAATGCACACATAAAGAAGATGGAGCAATCCCATAACAATGAATTAACAGCACAACTGAAAGCTCTAGAAAAAAAAGAAACAAACTCACCTAGGAGAAATAGACGCCAGGAAATAATCAAATTCAGGGCTGAAATCAATGAAATAGAAAACAAGAGAACAATACAAAAACTCAATGAAACAAGAGTTGGTTCTTGAAAAACTCAACAAGATAGACAAATCCCTAGCCAAATTAACCAAAAGGGAAAGAGAGAGTACCCAAATTAACAAAATCAGAAATGAAAAAGGAGACATAACAACAGACAACGAGGAACTCCAGAGAATCATCAGATCATACTTCAAAAACCTGTACTCCACAAAAATGGAAAACCAGGAAGAAATGGACAATTTTCTGGATAAATACCACATTCCAAAATTAAATCAAGAACAGATAAACCTTTTAAATAGACCAATATCCCCTAAAGAAAAAGAAACAGTCATCAAAAGTCTCCCAAGCAAAAAAAAAAAAAAAAAAAAAAGAAAGCCCAGGACCAGATGGTTTCAGTGCAGAATTCTACCAGACACTCAAAGAAGAACCAATAGCAATACTCTTCAAAGTGTTCCACACAATAGAAACAGAAAAAACACTACCAAACTCTTTTTATGAGGCTACAATGAACCTGATACCCATACCAAACAAAGATGCAACAAAGAAAGGGACCTACAGACCAATCTCCCTCATGAACATTGATGCAAAAATACTCCACAAAATATTGGCAAACCGAATCCAAGAATACATCAAAACAATTATCCATCACGACCAAGTAGGATTCATCTCAGGGATGCAAGGATGGTTCAACATACGAAAATCTGTCAATGGAATACACCATATAAACAAACTGAAAGAAAAAAAAAACATGATCATCTCATTAGATGCTGAAAAAGCCTTTGACAAAATCCGACACCCCTGCATGATAAAGGTCTTGGAAAGATCAGGAATACAGGGAACACTCCTAAACATAAAAAAGGCAATTTATAGCAAGCAAACAGCAAACATCAAATTAAACGGAGAGAAACTCAAAGCGATACCACTAAATTCAGGTCAAGACAAGGCTGTCTACTCTCCCCATATTTACTCAATATAGTACTAGAAGTTCTAGCTAGAGCAATAAGACAACAAATGTAGATCAAAGGGATACAAATTGGCAAGGAAGAAGTCAAACTTTCACTATTTGCAGATGCTATGATAGTATACATAAGTGACCCAAAAACTCTACCAGGGAACTCCTACAGCTGACAAACTCCTTCAGTAAAGTGGCAGGATACAAGATCAACTCAAAAAAATCAGTAGCCCTCCTATACACAAATGAAAAAAAGGCTGAGAAAGAAGTCAGTGGAACATCACCCTTTACAATAGCCACAAATAATATAAAATACCTTGGGATAACACTAACTAAAAAGTGAAGGACCTTTTTGATAAGAACTTTAAATCTCTAAAGAAAGAAATTGAAGAAGAAATCAGAAAAGGGAAGGATCTCCCATGCTCTTGGATAAATAGGATTAACATAGTAAAAATGGCAATCTTACCAAAAGCAATCTACAAATTCAATGCAATCCACATCAAAATCCCAACACAATTCTTCACAGACTTGGAAAGAAAAATACTCAGCTTCATATGGAAAACCAAAAGACCCAGGATAGCTAAAAGAATTCTATACGATAAAGCAACATTTGGAGGCATCACCATCCCTGACCTCAAACTCTACTATGGAGCTATAGTAATAAAAACAGCATGGTACTGGTATAAAAACCAACATACGGACCAAGGGAATCGAATTGAAGACCCTGACAATAATCCATGCACATATGAACACCTGGTCTTTGACAAAGGACATCAAAATACTAAACAGTCCAATTAAAAAATGGGCTAAAGAGCTAAACAGAATTCACAAATCAAGAATCACCAATGGCTGAAAGACATTTAAAGAAATGCTCAACATCCTTAATCATCAGAGAAATGCAAATCAAAACGATTCAGAGATACCACCTTACACCTGTAAGAATGGCTAAGATCAAAAACACCAATGACAGTCAATGTTGGAGAGGATGAGGAACAAAGGGAACACTCCTCCACCTTTGGTGGGAATGCAAGCTTGTACAACCACTGTGGAAATCAGTATGACGGTTTCTCAGAAAATTAGGAATCGAACTACCTCAAGACCCAGCCATCCCACTCTTGGGCATATACCCAAGGAATGCTGATTCATACCATTAAGATACATGCTCAGCTATGTTCATAGCAGCACTATTAGTAATAGCCAGAAACTGGAAACAACCTAGATGCCCGTCAACTGAAGAATGGATGAAAAAAATGTGGTACATATACACAATGGAGTACTACTCAGCAGAGAAAAACAATGAAAGCATGAAATTGGCATTCAAAGGATGGAACTAGAAAAAATCATCCTGAGTGAGGTAACCTAAACCCAAAAAGACAGTCATGGTATGTACTCACTCATAAGTGGTTTCTAGATATAAAATAAAGAGCAATCAGACTACAAACCACAGAACCATGGAGGCTATATATATATATAGCATGGAGGTCCCTAGGACGACTGTGGCCTATAATAAATTTCAGTTTTACTCAATTACTAAGCAAACCTCAATGAAACATTTCACTATTAACAAAAGAATACATACTCTGTCAAGCTGATAATAGAAAAATTAATTAATAAATAAAAAAATAAAAGAAAAAATTTTGAAATATTAAAAAAACAAATATTTTACTAAGGTCAAAAAACCGGAGACCTAGGCACTGATCATTCCTCTCCACATTCCATTCTTTCCCTTGTTTTATAAATTTTAAAATTTTTTATCAGTGGATTCCGCTGGAGTTTATCAGTGCATTCTGCTGGAGGATCCAATGCAGATAAGCACTGGAGGTCTCCTGTTGCAAGTCACCCTCTGGAGCGATGGAAGGATCTTTCTACTAGCACGTGGAGGAGACCCGATCTAGTGTTGCTGTGGCCCTGGAGTTTGGTTTCTGTCTTTCCTCAGGACAATGAGGTTCCTCTTTGGATTCCTGAGCACTGAATGTGCCCGGTGGCTGCTGATGAAGCCCAACATGACAGAGACCTAATGTGTCTCCATGAAAAAAATCTACCCTTCTGATGCCAATAGAGATTGAGAGCCCAATATGGCCAGCTTTGGCAAGGATTAATGTAAGCCTAGGAACTGTAGCCATGAGATTGGATTCTCCAGAAGAGCTGCCAGCTAAAGTCATGCTGGGATCACAAAAAATGGGCCTTGGCTGTTCCTGTTCCTGGAATTGTATCCATGCCAGTGGATGTCCACACAATCCAGAAGAGAATCTGACATTTCTGCTGCCGCTGTTGCTGTTATAACAATGGCGCACACACTGCTGCTACTGTTTCTGGGATTACCATTTCATAATTGCTTACTACAGCTAGCACAGTGGAGACCCTGGCAACAAAAGTAGCTACCACAGTTAGTTAATCTTTTATTCTATTTTGCGTGAGAAATTTAATTTAGTAGTTATATACATCTCAATTGGCTTTAAAAATTATAAACTTATAAACCAAAGTTCCAGTTGCTTTTGGGATACTATCTTACAAGGACTCCAATGTACAGTATGGCTCGTTAAGGAAGGGAATGGCTCAGTTGCCTTTAGCCTACTGGCTATGGGTGAGATAGGACCTCTGTTGCTCTTTCCTGTATCAAACACACAGATTGCAAGCCCAGTTCCAGTTTGAGATCTTTGGCAGCAATTAACCATGCAGCTCACACATGATTGAGCCAGTATGATAATGAGTATTCAGAGACGGGTAATACCTGGGGGCACTCAGCATCCTAAGACAGAGCACCTGTGTGGCCTGGGCAGGCGTCTCCATGATGCGTAAGGTGACCTGCTGTCATCCCACGCAACCCAAGTCAGAAGCTCATTTTTTAATAAAAGGGGGACCTGCAGGACCCTGGCCCCCGTTTTGGGTAACTGTTGCCTTGCTTGCAGACCTTGACCTTGATATCCTCCCAGTGATAATTCCCTGCCAGATTCCACCATCCTGACTGCTTAAGGGAAGTTCCTTGTGTGTGTATCCTAAATAAAGGGCATTAACAGCTTAGGTGCAAGATTGTAAAACATCAGTAGCGAACTTCTACCCTCTGGGGTCCTCCCATTGTGCTGTAAGCCTGTATTTAAACTCCTACCCCCTTCAAGAAATGACATTCAACATTTAAAATTAATATATATTAATAATAATTATATATATATAATTGAATGAATACTGCAAATGTAATATATGAATACCACAAATGTGATTAATATCATGAGTGTAAGTAATGAATATCATGAGTGATGAGTGTAACTTAAAAAAATAAATAAATAAAAAAATTTACAAAACAATAATGTTACCGTTGAATGAGTGCTTGGAACCAGGAGCTAACTGACTGAAATTAGCCATAGAGAAGCCAGGAATACAAATAGGGAAGTTGGACAGGAAGGAGGAGGGAGGGACTTGTTAATCAAGAGCTCTCTTTGACCTGGGACATGTGGATAGAAGGTGTGCTGGCTGCCTATCCGGTAAGAAAGAGAAGTTCAGCTGGTCACTCCTCCTGTGCTTCTTTGTGGTAATAGTGTGTTCCCCAAAATATTGTGCACCCTAATAAACTTATCTGGGGTCAGAGACAGAACAGCCACTAGATACAAAGTCTAGAAAATGGTGGCACACACCCCTTTAATCCTAGCACTCCAGAGGTAGAAATCCCTCTGGATCTCTGTGAGTTCAAGGCCACATTGGAAAGAGCCAGGCATGATGACACATACCTTTAATCCCAAGAAATGAGCCTTTAATCCCAGGGAGTTTTGGCAGAAAGGAAAGATATATAAGGCATGAGGACCAGAAACTAGAAGCATTTGGCTGGTGAAGCTTTCAGGCTTTGGAGCAGCACATTTCAGCTGAGATTCATTCTGGATGAGGACTCAGAGGCTTCCATTCTGAGGAAACAGGACCAGCTGAGGAATTGGCAAGGTGAGATAGCTCTGGCTTGTTCTGCATCTGATCTACCAGCATTCACCCCAATACCTGGCCTCAGGTTTGATTTTATTAATAAGACTCTTTAAGATTCATGCTACACATCTTTGATCTATAAGGTTTTGACCCAATATCTGATTCTCTAGTTTTCATTGGTAATGGACCCATTTAGCAAAACACAACATTCTCTTGTCATTTCAAGTTCTTTGTGCTTAGGGTAATACAGTTTTTATAATCATTTATTCATTCAACAAAATATCATAAGTACTCACTATGTGTTTTACTATCTTTAAAATGTTGAGTTTATTTAAATCATCTCAATTTTCCAGGAAGTATATACTTTTCCCTATTTGCCTGGTCTTTACTCGTATGTTTAAACATTTTGTTTTCATTAAGCTATATTTAACTACATTTTATGTTTCCTATCTAATAATTCTAATGTATAATGATCCACTAGCCTCAATTATCTGTTGTCTTTTTCAGTCTTGTTACTTAATTAAGTAAGAATTTTCTTATATATAACATGATCTTTTCTCAGAAAAATTTCAATGGAATGTTTGAGGGCTGAGAGAAAGGACATTCCTCTAAAAGATTTTAGTTTTCTTCTGTGAGTCTGGAATCTATATGAATTGAATTCTGGTTTGAGGTTTTGTGGCACAATTAAGTTAGTGTGAATTAGACTTACTGTTATGTACCTCTTTGTGGTTATGAATTCTGAGGATTTATCTTTGTACTCACCAACAAGGTTATTACTAGCAAGTTTACGTGTAGTTCTCCAGGCTTCTCTCTTGGGGTTGGATTGTCCATGAGGGTTTATTTCTTAGTTTGCCTTATGCTGGGGTAAATTTTCCTGTCCTAGTCTTATGTGGGATCTTCTCTTGGGCTTTTAAGCCCTTGAATTTCCTCATGATTCTGAGAGTTACCTCAATCTCACCCAATTCTCTTGGAAGCAAGTCAATTGAAGTTCTGAGATTTTACCATCATTCATTGCTTAGCCTAAATATTCTTTTAATTATTTTGTCAGTATGCAGGTATCTGTGGAGACTTAAGGTTGTTTTTTAGTACTTTTATGTTTTGCATTTGAAGGTTTATCCAGGTCATCTAATTCTCTATCAAGACCATTCTTCTTTTTTAATCCATAAGGGAACTTCTTTTTTAATCCATAAGTTGGTTTTAGACTGCCTCACCATAAGATTCATCCTGGTAGAAGTCTCAATCTGAAATATCCACCCTTAATTATTTTCATCACGAAAGATCTCATTAAAGAGAGATTAATTGATTTAACTCATCCTGTTTTCTGACAATAATTCAATAGACACAAATACATTAATAAGTATTGATTTATTGGCTAAATATCAAATTACCTGACATTGTTATTCAGCAAACAGGAGTATCATAAACTCATACTATCAAACGTTTTTATAGACTCAAATGAAGACAAATATCAGATTTCAGAAGCTTTCTGGTTGTAGCAACACCTGCGTTACTACCCATTCACCATGGCTGAGGATTAAAATGAGAGACAAGACAGCAGGTCTTTCCTCTCAGTAGAATGCCCCTTATTGATGGAGGGTGGAGACCTTAAATATAGACTTACAATACAGTGGAAGAACATGGGAGGGCAAAAGTTTGCTATGGATGTTTTACATTCTAGCACTAAATCAACATGCAGGATACACAAACAAGGAACCTGCAGTAAGCTGTTTAGGAGGAATGAAACCGGCAGGGAATTAGCATAAGGAGAACATCTGATCAAGGTCAGCAGGCAAGGCAACAGCTCCCCAAAACCGGGGGCCAGGGCCCAACAGGTCCCCCCTTTTTACTAAAAACTGAGCTCCTGCCTTAGGCTGCATGGGACGTCAGCATATCATCTTACCCATCATAGGGAGTACCTGCCCAGGCCCCACAGGTCCCCTGACTTGGGTGGTGCATGCCTCCAGGCATTACCCATCATTGAATACTCATTTATCATACAGACTCAGCTATGTGTGAGCTGTAGGGTTAACTGCTGCCATAGATCTAAAAGTGGCGCTGGGCTTGCAATCTGTATGTTCGACACAGGAAAGACCAAAGTCCTAACCCGCCCATAGCCAGTGCATTAGGGCAACTGAGCCATTCCCTTCCTTAAGGAGCCTTACTGCAAATTGGAGCCCTTGTAAGATGGTATCCCAAAAGGAAGTAGACTCAAGTTTTACTAATTTTATAACTTTTAAAGCCAATCAAAATGCATATTACTGCTGAATTAAATTTATCATACCCAGTAGAATGAAGGAGTAATTAACTGTAGTAGCTACTTTTGCTGCCAGGGTCTCCACTTTACTAGCTGTAGAAACCAAGTGTGAAATAGCAATCCCAGAAACAGTAGCAGCAGTGGCTGCTATCGCTGTAGTAGCAGCAACAGCTGCAGTGAAGTCAAGTTGTATTTTGGAGCATGTGAGCACCATCTGTGTCTACAGCCATGGTCCACTGGCATGGACCCAACTCCAGGAACATGAACCACCAAGGCCCATTTTCCTTGATCCCAGCATGACTTAAGCTGGTAGCTCTGCAAAAGAACACCTAAGAACCACAAAGAAAGACAGAGACAACATACAAGAAGCAGAAGTAACGGTCTCGTTACGGTTACATTTCAAGCTCACAAATTTTAAGGTATCTTTCAAAGGGGGCTAGATGAATTCCAGGAGGCAATAAATGTTGTACAAAGGCATTCCTGAAAAGGTAGGTGCTACACCAGCGTGAAGAGGATTGCAAACATGAAGAAGCTCTGCTGGCATGGTACTATTAACAAATGGAGGTCAGTGACAATACTACCAAATGTCAGGGTTGCCCTTTAATCTCCAAGGTGCCTGAGTGACATGTTCTCAAACATTCTTGAAAAAGCAGTTACCATACATTCCCTTCTGAAGAGTCCAACCACATGGCTACAGTTCCTAGGCTTTCATTAATGCTTGTCAAGGTTGGCTGTCTTGGGCTCTCAATCCCTACTGGCATCAGAAATAATATTTTAAACTGCACCGTTTTTCTTGTTAGCTCAGTTTATTAATTAATTAATTACTTTATTTATTTATTACTTTATTTATTTTTGTTTTTATGTATTTATTTATTTATATATTTGAGTGTGTGTGTGTGTGTGTGTGTGTGTGTGTGTGTGTCTGTGTTGTGTTAATTTTCCAAAAATCTCAGCTGCAGATGGCTCGTGCTGGTTCTGGCATCCACCATTCTTAGCTTCTTAGCTGCTTCTTGGTCTTTTGAAAACAGCCATCAGCTACAGAAGCTCCTCAGTAAGGGGTGGGGGGGTCTGGAAAGCACAGGTTTGTAATGGCATTTCTCCCCAGGGATTCAGAGAAACCAAGTGCAGGAGAGAAGGCTCCATACTTCACAAACTGCTGTGGTATTTGAACTGCCAAAGTCCTACTCTGCTACTATGGAGCCTTTCACCCATGATCATTACTCTTTCCTACTAATTGATACATGCAAATATTCAACCAGTTTCATGTTTCTTGAAGTATGTTTGACGTACATTAATATTGGCCACATTTTACTACAAGAGTATGGACCATGGCTTGATGTACTTGGGATGCCTTAGCTCAAGCAGTATTGCATAGGCTTCTTTTACTCATCCTGTTGGGGTTGGGGGCACTGGAGGTCTAAGAAAACCCTGTAGTGATGCAGTCCATTCATTCTGAACTGTAATTACCTCAGGTCTCATTGAAACAAATAATCTAACAACACTGGAGAAAGTGTCTTATTGATTTTTCTTTAATTGTTTTTAATAGTTGTTTTTTGAGAGATTCTTTCTATGTGTTTGTTCATATTTATCCCTGCCAACTATTTCTCAAATCATTCCCCCACATTCCTACCACTTAATTTTGTGTCTTCTTAAAACAACAACAACAAAACGTTTCTTTAAGACCAAAGTGTAGTGCCCAGATATCCTCGGGTGTGTGTTCTTCAGCTGGAGCAATGTCAACTTCCCAGACCTACACTCTTAAAAGGAAATTGCCCTTCCTTTCCCAGCAGATAACACTTGTCAATAACTCCTAGGCATAGAGGGGGATTGTGTGCCCAGCTCCCACTTCCATGCTGGGATTTGGTCTGCCTTGGGCTTGCACAGGTTTGTTTTCTTTTTCATGGTGTTGCAGTTTGTGTGAGTTCATATGTGCATCTGCCCTACTGTGTCCAGAAGTTCCTTGTATTCCTCCACCACCTCAGATTATTATACTCTTTCTTTGTCCTCTTCCTCAATGATCTCTGAAGCCTGTGAGGGGAGGATGAGGTACCTAGGTTCCCTTTAAGGCTGAGCATTCTTCTGTCTCTTATTCTCTGCACCTTGGCCAGTTGTGGGCCACTATGTTAACCACCATTTACTCTATTTCAAAGCTCCTTAGATGAGGAATAAGAGATACATTGAGCTACGGCTGTAATGATAAGTCAGTTTAATACTATGTGCCTTTGCAGTATAACATAACAGTAGTAAGTTCTCCCCTAGGGCCTATGAATGCTAGCTGTATGTTCTTGGTCTGATAATGGTGCTAGTATGGGTTTCCTCTTGTGGAGAGGAACTTAAATCCAATCAAAAAGTGGTTGGTTACACCAATACTATTTGAGCTGCTAATACACCAATGGCCATGTGTTATGCTGATCATTGTTGTAGCTCAAAGGTTTCATAGATAGGTGTGACTGATGATGACTTTTCTCCTTTGGTAGCCTGCATAGCATCTTCCAGCACATGAAAAGAAGCCAGTAGGGATTAAACATTTAGATCATTACCAACTTGATTCTGCCATGTTCTATGACTCAAGTATGGGTAACTTCAACAGTAGGGTTAATGAAAATAAAAGGCCAAATGTTATGACATTATGATTTTTCCTGTTATATAAATTAATTTTAATAAATTTTACATTTGTTCAATATGTTAAATAAATATATTATAAGTTTGTAGTTTAAGGTACTTTAATTTTTCACTAGTGAAATTTATTAGAATATTATGATTTTTTTGCTATTATGTAAATTAATTTTGATTCATTTTAAATTTGTTCAATGTTAAATAAATATTTTATGTGCTTCTATTTTTTGCTTTATATTTTTAAATGTTTATCTACATTTTATTTAATTTTTAAATTTTTAGAAATGAAAATACAATCACATCCTTTCCTTTTCTATTTCTTTCCCTTCCATATCCTCTCCTCCTGGATGCCTCTCAAATTTATGTTCTCTTTTCCTTGATCATCACATGCACACACACACACACACACACACACACACACACACACACACACACGGGCGCACAAATATATAAATACAGTGTTCCCAGTCTATTTCGTGTTGCTTGTATATGTATTTGATTTCAGAGCTGACCACTTGATATTGGTAACCTGTTAAAACGGTGATCCCTGGGGAAGACTAATTATTTAGCAGTCTGTAGTTCTTTATTTAGAGGTGGAACCCTATGAGATTTCCTCCTTCAAGTTAGCATATTTATTGGTATTGTCCTTATTCAGGTCTTGTTTAGGCAGTCATATTATTGAAATATCATGGGTGAAGCTTCCCTTTCATTTCTGGTTCCTACAATCTTTCCTCTTCCTCTTAATGATGCTCCGTGAGGCTTAGGCACAGGAGTTATGTATGGGTGTGTGTGTATCTTGGGGCTAGAAACCCCACAATCACTTGTTTTCTGAAGTTGAGTGTTGCAGGAATCTTAAAAGTTCTTATTAATAAAATAAAACCCGAGGCGAGTTATTGGGGTCCATGCTGGTAGATCACAGAGACAGAACAAGCCACAGCTATCTCACCTTGCCAGTTCCTCAGCTGGTCCTGTTTCCTCAGACTGGAAGCCTCTGAGTCCTCATCCAGAATGAATCTCAGCTGAACTGTGTTGCTCCAAAGCCTGAAAGCTTAACCAGCCAATTGCTTAACCAGCCAAATGCTTCTAGTTTCTGGTCCTCACACCTTATATATCTTTCTGCTTTCTACCACCACTCCCTGGGATCAAAGGCTGGCTTTCTGGGATTAAAGGTGTTTGTCACCATGCTTGGCTATTTCCAACGTGGCCTTGAACTCACAGAGATCCAGAGGGATTTCTATCTCTGGAATGCTAGGATTAAAGGTGTGAGTGCCACCATTTTCTAGACTTTGTATTTAGTGGCTGTCTGTTCTCTGACCCCATATAAATTTATTAGAGTACACAATATTTTGGGGAACACAATACCACCACAGTTGAGTGGTTGTGGTATTCTGCAATGGTCTCTCTCTGTTGCAAAGAGAAGCTTTTTTTGGTGAGGGGTGAGAGCTACACTTTTTTGTAGGAAGTGGAATTCACTTAGGAATTGTACTGATTTAGTCAAGTGGTGGTACTGCATTCTCCTGTGTGACACATGCCCTCACTAGCCCCATCTAATTTCCTAGCTTTCAAGTACCTGGTATGATTTCCCTGCTGTTGAGTAGGCCTAAGTTTAATTAGAGAGCTGTTGGTGCGGTTTCAGCAGCATCGGTGGAACGTACGCGTTGGAGAGTTCTGATGACGAATTTTTAGACAATAACAGATTCTGGAGCTGAGCCATGAGTGTGGTTGGAAATTGAAAGGGAACAAGAAGGGAAGTAGGCATTTCTGTTCGCAGAAGCCCAGTGGATTCCAAAACAGATGAAATGTGGTCTGAGGGATGGTGTGACTACAAGCAACTTCCAGGAAAACAAGCTCAGGAATGGTATGACTACAAGCGACTTCCAGGAAAACAAGCGCCTCCTTGGAACCATCCCAGTGATGGCAACCATAGATTAATTAATGTTGTGCCAAACAGAAAGACTCTGGGAGACAAGAGATCTTCTCTGCTAGCCAAACCCAAAGAAGGAGGCTACAGTAGATACTACTGTTATGTTGATTACCAAGAATGTGGCAAGGGCCGCTGTTTTACTCAGGATCCAAGAAGAGCCCCACCCTACAAAAGAGGCCATTATGGCTACCGATGGTCAAGAGATGAGTATTCCACAAGCCAACAGCCTCAATACAGGGCCATGAGAAATGGCTTTAGAAGAAAACGTTTCTATTTCCATTATTCAAGACAAAGTTCTCCCCATAAATGGGCCGCTCTTTTTTGAGAGAATCACGTGTGGGCGGGAAGGACTCCCTACACAGCAGATTTGGATCCAGTCTCAACAGTAGAAGCAGGATGTGCTCCTTATATCAGTCTCGACATAGATGTAAAGAGAGAGCCATCCAGGTTTTGAAAACATCCAAGGTGTTAAAAAGCCCCAGCAAGCCGGGCGGTGGTGGCGCACGCCTTTAATCCCAGCACTCGGGAGGCAGAGCCAGGTGGATCTCTGTGAGTTCGAGGCCAGCCTGGACTACCAAGTGAGTCCCAGGAAAGGCGCAAAGCTACACAGAGAAACCCTGTCTCGAAAAGACCAAAAAAAAAAAAGCCCCAGCAGGCTGACTGAGAAGGAACAGGGTGATGCTGCAAGCAAGAGGGCTAATGAACATCCCAAGCAGTCAGAAGAAAATAACTTGGCTGAAATTTCCGAGTTTGAGATGGGATCCAAGGCACCATTATGTATCAACCAAACAGAAAAACCCGAGTCAAACACAACAGCTGGCCCAGAATTGTGTGAAGACAGCCAGCTTAGCATTCACTCAAAAGCGATTACATCAAAAATCACTGAGATTGAGAAGGTTTACCGACAAGTCTGTGAAACTTTCGGGATGGTGGTGGAAAGGCTGGTTGAAAAGGATCGTTCGTTAGAAAAATCTATACAGTTTGCAATGAAACAGAGTTTGCATGAAATAGGTGAGCAACATGTTGAAGAACTCAAGCATTTCATTATGGAGTATGATAATTCTACTCCAGATTTTGGAGACCTTTTTTACAAGAATTAGGGCTCGGTTCAAAAAAATGTGTAAAAGCTTCTAGATTTCTTACCTTTTGATTGTTTGCTCACCCTTGATGCATGGGGGTGAAGCTTGGTCCTGCCTCAACTGAATGGAAGTACTAACCCTTTTGGAGGAGGGGATGGGGGGAGGGTTTGCTGTTCCCCAATGGAAGTACTAACCCTTTTGGAGGAGGGGATGGGGGGAGGCTTGGGGGGAAGGAGCGAGGAGATGGAGGAGGGATGTGAGGGTTATCTGTGGTTGGTATGTAAAATGAATTAAAAAATTAAAAAATAAAGCCAGTTCATGTACACGGCATAAGTTCTGGTCCCATTGCCAGGGGATAGGATGAGGGGAGCTTGGGGGGAAGCAGTAGAAGGGGAGGGAGGGAGAACAGTGATTGGTATGTAAAATGAAAAAACATAAATAAAAATTTAAATAATAAAAGAAACGTGGCAGAAGACAGCAAGGCCAGCTGAGCTCCCCTCACCTTGTAAGTGAGTCAGTGAACAAGTGAAGAGACATTTAGGACATCCCACTCACTTCTTGATCCTTCTCAGCATAGCACTGAGCCACAATACACAATTTGTAACAATAGGTACATTAAAAATTACGGTTTTAATTACTGCCCAATTTCATTATCTCCTTTTTTGAGTCAGGGTTTTACCATTTAGACCTAGCTAGACTGAAAACCATGTGTAGTCTGGCCTCAAACTCACAGAGATCCCCCTGCCTCTGCTTCCTTTATTCTGAGATTAAAAATATGTGCCAGCATCTTCAGTATTCTGTTGGTTATAGCCAAGATGTAAGTGCTGTTGTTGCATACACTTTTTCCTTAAAAAAAGGACATGGAGACATATTATTAATTATAGGCTCAGCCTATCGCTTATGCTTGTCCCACTTGCTCTTATAACTTAAATTAACCCATTTATATCAATCAATGTTGTGCCTCATGGCTTTTTACCTCTCTTCCATCTTGCACCTCCTGTTTCCTCTCCACGTCCCCTGGTGTCTGTTACATGCCTAGATTCATCTCTTTTGCTCTCTTTCTTCCTGGAAGTCCTGTCTAACCTCTTTCTGCCTAGCTATTGGCCATTTGGCTCTTTATTAAAGCAATCAGAATGTGCCTTGGCAAAGACACATCTTTACAATGTACAAAATAAATATTCCACAATACATGCTTAGCAGTATATTGCTAAGCTCTTCATTGGGGTACTTTGGTGTCACAGCTGGGTAGGTGTAATTGTTGTTTCCTTCCCTTGGCTACTTGCACAGCACCCAGGACTATGAAAACTAGTCCTCAGGGTGCAGACTTTCAGATCAGATTCAGCTTGGATCCTTTCAGTCCTGTGTCTGAAGTACATGGTATTTTCAGCAAAAGAGACTTACATCCAACTTCTGTGAGACAGCCAAAGGCAATGTCCATATCCCATATTGTAGCAGGAATCTTAAAAGTTCTTATTAATAAAAACAAACCCGGGACTAGGTATTAGGGTGAATGCTGAAAGATCAGAGAAACAGAAGCCACAGTCACCTCAGCTTGCCAATTCTCAGCTGATCCTGTTTCCTCAAACTGGAAGTCGCAGAGTCCTCATCAAAATGGATCTCAGCTGAACTGCACAGCTCAAAATCCTAAAACCTTAACCAGCTCTAGTTCCTGGTTTTTATGCCTTATATACTTAGCTGCTTTCTGCCATTACTTCCTGGGATTAAGGTGTGAGTCACCATGCCTGGCTGTTTCCAGTGTGGCCTTGAACTCACAGAGATCCAGATGGATTTCTACCTCTGGAATGCTAGGATTAAAGGCGTGTGTGCCACTGTTTTCTGGCCTCTATATCTAGTGGCTTTTCTGCTTTCTGACTCCAGATAAGTTTATTAGGGTACACAATATTTTAGGGAACACAATACCACCACATTTCCCCCTTTTTTGTATAAAATTAAAAAAGCTTATAACTAATACAAGAAAAACTATATCCAATAAGTATATACAATATATACAGTCAAGAATTACATTAACAATGTCTAGTCCATTAACATTTGACAGATTCAAATGAAAAACTCCATTAATATATAACGATGTCCAGTCCATTAATATTTGACAAATTCAGACAAAAAAATTCATTACTTATCCTATTTAAAACAAGTAGTTCCTTTTTAAAAGTAGATTCAGTAACTGACCTTTATATCTTATCATCTCCATATTCTATCTTTTTTCTTTTCATAATAGATTCAATAATCTACATTTGTCATTTTTATATATTCTCTTTTTCTTTTTAGAGTAGATTCAATGATGTACCCATTTATCCTATTTATTTTTTTCTTCAGAGTAGATTAAATGATCTACCGCATATCTATATTCTCTTTTTTTTCTTTTTTTTTAAACAAAAACTCTGAATCTAATCTCCTTGTTCAGCTTTTTTCCTGACCATTAACAATTAACAACTTGTAACCAACCATCATAAGCAATGACAATATCTCATTAAATGACATAACTCATTAAACAACCAAAAACCTCCCATCCCAACTCTTGGGAATGTGGGCATCATTTTCTTAAAATTACTTCCTGCTTTCTGGGGGGTGAAGACATCTTTAGGGAATCCTGAAAACAAATTTTGTGGTTAATTGTCAAGTCCTGTATCATTTGTCCAGTTACTGCATAATGAGAAAGTGCAGGGCTTGTTTCAAGTCCTTGTTCAAGTAGTCTGTCAGGCTGGATCATCTCAGCTAGCCATCTCAAAATTGTCCTGAGCAGTTTGTAGTCCAAAGTCGATCTTTCTGTGGTGTTAATCAGCTTAATGGCTTTACCATAGTCCATATGGAATCATTGTTGTGGGGTGCCTTCATTGTTTTGAAGATTTCAAAGTTGCTTTTAGGTATGGTCATGGTTCTGTACAGAATTTTTGTGTGTGTGTGTGCCGTCTCTGTGGTTTGGAGTAATCACAGTCTGATAAATGTCTGTCTCTCGGAACCATGAATGTTCTACCCTAGAAGACAATATCTTCATAGCCATTTCTCCCCACCATTTGATTTGCCAAATTTTTCCAAACTGACCTTTGTTGATGCTTTCTTGTAACACAACGGACCTGGCAATTCTTCTCTGAACAAGCAGCAGTAAACCATTCATCCCAGGTAGCAGCCATCACTGCAGTCACCAAAATGATGAGAAGCAGTCAGCAACTTGGAGCAGCAGATGCTGCCTCCATGGTCCCTCTGCCACCATTTGTGGCTGGGCCCCGGCCAAAGATTCTCCTTAGCAAGCCTCCTAGGCCGGCCTCAAACTCCAGATCCTCCTGCCTCTGCCTCCGTTAGCAAATACTATGGGAATGTACCACCACAACCAGGTTTCATATTCACATCTGAAGTTTTGGAAGTAGGAATCACAGAAGAATGAGAACAAATGTCCCATTTGACTTTCTGTGCCTGGGTTAATTCACTTAATATATTTTCTAGCTCCATCTCTTTGCCTCTAGATTTCATTTTCTTTACTGATGAATAGTATTCCACAGTGTATATGTACTGCATTCTCATTACCCATTCATTAGTTGAAACCTACTTAGGTTATTTCCTTTTCCTAGTCTATGTGAACAGAGTGACAATGAACAAGATTAAACAAGTATCTGGAGTAGGATGTCAAGAACTTTGGACACATGCCAAAGAACTGCTTGGCTTGCTCATAAGGAATGTTTTTGCCTGCATGTGTGTTCACACTACATGCATGTCATGCCCACGGAGATCAGAAGAGGTATCAGATCTTCTGGAAATGGAGTTAAAGAATGGTGTTGTGAGCCTCTAGGTAGGTTATGGGAATTGAGCACTGCAGGGAGTATAGAAGCATCATGTAGCCTCTGTCTACACAACCAAGCTCCTGGTTGTGTCCACCAAAAATATCTCAATCATGGCCTATTGTCCCCTGGGATAAAAAATGAACCTCAGCTGACAAGGACAGGGTTAGGATGCCCTTTTAAGGTTTTGCGTGATTAATAACATGAAGTCCCATCCTTTTAGAATCTAGTTCTATGACAACATTACAAAATAGTTTGGATAAACATGATGACATACACCTGCTGTGGATACCACTCTATATAAATAAAACACTGATGGCCAGTGACCAGACAGGAAGTATAGGCGGGACAAAGAGAGAGGAGAATTGGGGAAACAGGAAGAAGGAGGAGAGACACTACAGCCACTGCCAGGACAAGCAGCATGTGAAGACGCTGGTAAGCCACCAGCCACGTGGCAAGGTATAGATTTATAGAAATGGGTTAATTTAAGATAAAAGAACAGTTAGCAAGAAGCCTGCCACGGCCATACAGTTTATAAGTGATATAAGTGTCTGAGTGATTATTTTATAAGTGGATTGTGGGACTGCGGGGCTTGGGGAACCTGGAGAGAAGCTCTCCAGCAACAAATGGCGCCCAACGGCTCGAGTTTCCACCTTAAACCTGAGAATATTTAATAACCAATTCTAAACAGAGCCAAAAACAGGTTCCTGCTTCTTGTCTCATATGAGCAGGTAGATGCCGCAAAACGCAGGTTTGAACACTGGCGGGTTCCTGGCGTGTGCATTTGACTGGCAGTATGGCGGGAATGAGGGGTCTGCCACAGGCACATGATGCTGTGTAGTAGATTTAGTCTTTACTAGTATTTTTTAAAAAAAGGTTTCTGGGCTACATGCTGCTTTGATAAAAGCTTAGACCCACTATTTCTGAGACTTGATGACTCCCAGAGCTGGCAGAAAACGTACCACTGCCATGTTGGGAAGCTGAAGTGGGCAGAGCCAGCAGCCACAGTGCTGTTTCAGGCTTAGAAGGATGCAGTTTAAAGCAATAGGCTCACAAAAAGACTGATTCAGATAACATCGTTTACAATGTGTGTAAAATATACGTAGGCTTGAAAGAGACAAAAAAATTAATGTAAAAAGCCACGTAAAGATGAATATTACACAGACAATCTGGATTTTGTTGTCTTTGGAATTTTTAACTGCAAAAAACCATTTGATCAAAAAAGATGTTGAATTAAACCAATATGTATATTTTAAAGGTAACTTGACTTCAAAATTTGGATTTAAGGATATGTTGCTTTGGAAAAGAGGTTCTGCTTTTGTTTCCACAGAAAGCCAAAGGCTATGGATTTGTTCCATATTAAGATACATCAGGTTTCACCAGCCAAGACCCCCTGAAAGATATCCGATGACACCATGGCCCAGATGATCCAACATCCAGAACGGTTTCAAGGCAACTGGCTCCCACAATACAGCCTCAAGGACTACCCCATAGGCCTAAAATTTTCTTTTGCGTCCCCATAAGATACAGCGCCCCCCTCCAGCAGGAAGTAGCAAGAGATGCTATGCCCAAATTCCCAAATATACCAAGCTGGCTTTAGAGGTGGAATTGGCTCACTCCCCTTCTAAACGCAGACATATTGCTTAAAAAAAATGGTTAAGAGATTCTTGTGTCCCAAATCAGAAGAGCCCTCTGGTGTGGGACAGAGAAAAACCAATATTTTTATTTAAAACAGGTTGATTATAAATGTGATCTCTTTCTAAAAAAGAAAAAGGGGATATGATTAGATATATAGGAGGATATGAAGATGATAAGATAAAAGGGTAGATTAATGAACCTACTTTTAAAGAAAAACTTGTTTAAAATGTTTTACATTAGTATAGATTTTAGTTTATGTTTAAAATGTTTTACATTGGTATAAATTTTAGTTTATTGATACAAACTTGAAGTTAATTTTGTTATACTGTATATATATATATTTCTATTCTTGTTTGAGGTATTGTTTATGTAACTCATTTAAAATTGTAATGGATAATTAAAAATAGATTAATAATTAGTCATCTATGATAATCATATTTGTAACCATGTTAGTTAAGTCTTCTAGGTATACATAGATATATTTCAGATAGATAGGTAATCTTCAAACACTTCATAGACCTAGAGAATATGGCATTTAAATAACTTAGAATTCTGTAGACGTGAGACACAATTGCTCCTGGCTGCACCAATTGATCCCGAGAGAATGTTGGGCTTCTAAGACATTACCATTTGGAAGTTTGTCTTTTGGCACAAAATGGCCTACTGGGCAAAGAACTGCCCTTGCCTTGATGGCTGACAGTACAAATGCAATGCTGTCCTTTCTGGACAAGCGGGACACAAGGAAAGCGACCACTATACTCTGCCAAGACAGGGTAAGATGGTCTTTCAGAAATCCTGCTTCTGAAAATGGTCTGTCAGACACTCTAGGCCTGTAGCCAATTTAAATGCACCAACAATGCTGAGAAACATTAGGTGACTGTCCAGGCTGCCAGCTGTCTTGGTCTACTCTTGCAAGATTCCCGAAAGTTGCTTGCATCCATCTACCATTTCTTAGGTACCATTATGTTCCTTCTCAGGTCTTTGATGTGGTTAAAGACTAGATAGTTGTAATTTCCTCAGTTATGATAAAAGATAAGTTAGATATAAAACTTTAAACTCACAAATATAAGATAGATAGGACATCTTCTTTAATATTGTAACTGTAATTCTTGCTCAATAATTGTTTTATTATATGTAATATTACCATGTTAAAGTTAAAACCTTCCTTTAAAAAAAAAAAAGAAAAGAAAAGGGGAAGTGCTGTGGATACCACTCTATATAAATAAAACACTGATGGCCAGTGACCAGACAGGAAGTATAGGCGGGACAAAGAGAGAGGAGAATTGGGGAAACAGGAAGAAGGAGGAGAGACACTACAGCCACCGCCAGGACAAGCAGCATATGAAGACGCTGGTAAGCCACCAGCCACGTGGCAAGGTATAGATTTATAGAAATGGGTTAATTTAAGATAAAAGAACAGTTAGCAAGAAGCCTGCCACGGCCATACAGTTTATAAGTGATATAAGTGTCTGAGTGATTATTTTATAAGTGGATTGTGGGACTGCGGGGCTTGGGGAACCTGGAGAGAAGCTCTCCAGCAACATACACCTGTTGTTACAACACTTGGGAGGCTGAGGCAGAAGCATGATCAATTCTAAGACAGCCTCAGCAGCTTGGGGAAAACATGTCAGGAAGGAAGGAAGGAAGGAAGGAAGGAAGGAAGGAAGGAAGGAAGGAAGGAAAGAAGGAAGAAGAAAGAGGCTTGGCACCGGTGATCCATGCCTTACGTAACACCCAGTAATCAGAAGGTAGAGGAAAGTGGGTCTTTGTGTGTTTGAAGCATGCCTAGTCTACAGAGTGAGTTCCAAGACAGCCAGGGTTACACACAGAGACCCTGTCTCAAAAAAGATAAAGAAAGAAAATTAGTTATACGTTCTATCTGAAAGTTGGACAAGGACTTTCTAAATACAGTGCAATTTCTAACGACATAGAAATATAAGAGTGAAACATTTGATAAATCTCCTTTAGGGGTGACAAGGTTTTTTTTTCTTTTATTTATTTTTTATTGTTTCTGGAATTCACTAGTTAGGAATCTCAACAGAATGAGTGAAGGCCAGTGAGAGATTCTGCCTCAAAAAATAAAATAAGTTGAAAATCTGGTAAATAGAAAAACTACATTAAGCAGAAGAACAGCCAGGTATGCTGGTATTTGCAGGTGGGGTATAGCCCAATCATTGAGAAACAGATTGAATCATCAACAGGAATGAACCTACTTTGTCTTTACTATAAGATGGCTTTCAAGCCTAACATGGAGGCAGCCTGGTTCATCAGCTGGGGAGATGTTTCAGCACTTAATAGCCCTTGCCACTCTTGCAGAGAAGCAGCATTCCCTTACCAGCACACAAATGGCAGCTCCTAAGGGCCTAAACCTCCAGTCCAGGTGATTGGATGCCCTCTTCTGGCCTCTGTGTGAACTGCATGACTCTGTTACAATTAGGTGCCTGCAGGGGAAAACATTCAAACTCATGAAAAAAAAAAAAAAAAACCAGATAGTTTTAAACATACAGAAAACGTAAAAAATAATTAGCTCATATATGTTTATATGATGACTGTTTTAACTGAGTGTTTATTAGAGCACTGTGTATGTGCCTGATACCCACAGTAACCAGAAGACCTTGTGAGATCCCCAGGGACTAGAGTTACAGACAGCTGTGAGTCACAATGTGGATGCTGGATATAGAACTTCAACCTTTTGGATGAGCAGCCAAAGCTCTTAACCACGAAGCCATCTTCCCAGAGTGCCCCCATCCACCACATTACTATTGTTTTGTTTATTTATGTATTTATTTTTGTTTATTTAGTCAGAGTTTCTCTGTGTAGTCCTGGCTGTTCTGGACTCACTCTGCAGACCAGGCTGTCCTAGAACACAAAGATCTGTCTGCCTCTGCCTCCTGAGTGCTGGAATTAAAGGCATGCAGCACCACTGACCAGCCACACATTATTTTAAATTAATTATTTAGACAAGCTTTTGTGTGTGCCAGGCTAGCCTCTAACTCACTGGGGGTCATTTGAAACCTCTGATCCTCCATGACTCTACCACCTAGTCATTTCCGGACCATATGTACTGCGTGACCCATGACCCTGTGGTTGTGTAAGCAGGTGGCACAGCCACGTGATCTACAGCATGCATGGAATAGACACATGGGCCTGTGAGCACAGGTGAGACTTGCCCTGTAAAAGACAGGCCCCATGTTCTCTGCCCCCTCCACACAGGAGTCCTTTCAGCAGGCCTGCTCACATCTATCCTTTTCTCCTCATCTTAATAAAACTCTTGTTAGTGGATTCTGTCGTGTGTCCTGACTTTTCCTCAATGGGTAAGAGGGCACTAAAAACCATCAGGAGGTGTCTCAAGCTCCCTTCCCTTCCCACTTCCTAACAGATGTAATGGCAGCCTGAGTCTTTACCCCTCCCCCAAGCATCCCTCTCCAGGAGAAGGCAATGGGGACATTGTGAGTTTTCTTGCTGCCCTGGAAAGCAAAGAAAGACACCTCCTTGTCCAAGAAAAAGACCCTGATGGGCTCCAGTGTTCTCCTTCCCCTCCTCTCTGATTTATCTATTCCTACCCAAAACTGCCAGGAAGTGAGTGAGAGATAAACAAAGCCTGTGAAGTCAGGGCCTTTGAGCCAAGGCTGGGCACCTCAGCAGGCCCTTGGTCATAAGGGGAGCATCAGCTGGGAAAGAATACTGGGGGTTGGGATTGCAGGGAATGGAGGCAGAAAACTCCACACTGATGGAGGCTTTTAAATGTCAGTTGAGGGGCTGCTGGTATGCCTGGCATGTCTGAGAACCTGGGTTCCATCCCCAGCTCCTCATAAAATAAGCCATTTTTAACCACTCCTGCCTTGGGATTTCAGTGCCTTTACTCTTTTACTTTGTACCGAGGATCTGGTTTCAAAAGGATACTCCTGATTGAGACATCCCTAAGGAAAACAAATTAAGGAAATATTATAGAGAAGCCTGTTGCAAACAGGAGTTTCCTTCTGTTGTGATTCTGATGGGTGAACTCCTAGGCTTTTGCTGGTGCTGGAGACAATGCCCTGCCCAAGGCCTAGAGATAGTAAACAACTGTTTGGGCTACTGCCTTTCACATGTAAAAAACCGGAAGCTAACTCACCCTCCATCCCAACCCTTCAGGAGTATTTCCCTACCCTAATCTCCCTGGGGCCAGTTACTAGGTAAATCTGGCCTAGCCCACTGAAAACACTCAAATTAGCCAGTCATTAACCTGAGCACCTATCCTAACCCCCTTCTTACCTATAGACATGCCAACAAAGGGGCTTTTCTACAGCACCGAACCCATGCCTTCTTCATATCAATCCCCACCCTGCCCACCCTAGTGGGAATCTGACCCCCACACAGATATACATGCAGGAAAAACACAAATGTACACGAAATAAAAATTTTAAAAAGTATTGTCATTTCCTGAACTATCAGTCTCACTGTACCCCCAAAATAAAAGACTACCCTAATGCAGGATGTGTGTCTGTAATTCTAGCAGTTTAAAGTTGGAGGCAGGAAGATCAGGATTTTGAAGTCACCTTAGGTTCCACAGAGAGTTCCAGACAAGCATGAACTACAGGAGACCCTGTCTCAGGTGAAAAAAACAAACAAACAAACAAACAAACAAACAAAAGTGGCTTTATCTAGGAATGGGAGGCTTGGACTAAACCTAGGACCTTACACACGCTAAGCATTCTTCCAAACTTGGCTGGCTATTTTTAGTTCAGTAAAATCATGAAGCAAATGAAAAGACAAGAGGGAAGTCCTATTCCTTCTGTATTTCTGGCCGGGGGAATTGTCCGAAAAATTTTTAACGTTACTCACTTCTGCACAAGCAATGAAAACATGCATCCAGACCTAGTAGGGAAATAATGATGTTTGTTTCCCTTTGATTGGCAGGCTGGGATGGAACCCAGGACCTCCTGCATGCTAATGTAGTACTCTACTACACCTGATACCCTATGTGCCTCTTGAGAAGATTTAGTGTCTTTACTTTGGTTTTGAGACAAGATCTGGCTACATAGCATAGGCAGACTTCTGCTGCCTCTGCCTTCTGAGTGCTGGGGTCATGGATGTGGGTCACCAGGTCTACCTCACATACATTCATCGAAATGATATTAGTTAAAAGTTTAACTAAGCCCCTAGACAGCTACTTACTGACAAATAAACAGAATAGGAATGCATGCACAGATGATTCAGACCTACCACCACTGGAGTAACTGAGCTAACTAAGGTCTACTTGTGCAAATAACACAAAACGCCAAGCAGGCCATAGAGAAAAGACTAACAGCACTTTCAGGGCCAGAGGGAAGACAAGGAGCTCTCACCATGCAGCAAAGGTGTTAATGTAGGTGAGGGTGGGAAGACAGTCAGAGCTGTGTAAGGGCCATATATGAGATTCTCTGGAAATGAACTGGTCCATTTATAAATGCATTAATTGGATGGGTATATGCCAGAAACACTTGTATCAAAGCAAGATTCTCGACTTCCATGTAGTTGCACTATGTAACACTTTTATGGGGACTGACTACAAATTGCAGTTTCAGGTTAACTGAAGTTCCAAGCTTTGGACAGGTTGTGTGTGTGTGTGTGTGTGTGTGTGTGTGTGTGTGTGTGTGTGTGTGTTTCTGTGGGGGGTTTGGGTGTGTGTGTGCACACCCAAACCTATGTTAAAGATTCTATAAATCTAATTAGTTTGTTGGAACTTCTGCTAGTTAGGAAGAATAGGAAGCATGCAAGACCTGAGACAGATTATCTTGGGCTGTCTTTACCCCATTAAGAGCCACCTAATGTTCACCTCTGTATGACCAATTGCTAAATGTGCTAAATGGTCTTATTGATAAAAAAAAAAAAAAAAAAAAAAAAAAAAAAAAAAAAAAAAAACAACCCGGAGACAAATATTGGGGTAAAACCCTGAGAGATCAGAAAAGCTGAAAGAAGCAAGCCATGTTCTTATCACTTGGAGATCCTCTGCCAAAGAGAACTACTTCCTGTATACCCATGCCTATAGGCCTTTCTGTTCTGACATGTCATTTCCTTTCTCTGCCCAGCTACATCACTTTCTCTGCCCAGCTCTGTCACTTCTTGTCTGTCTGTACAGACCTGCAGACCTTTATGGTTAGTGCTGGGATTAAAGGTATACACCACCATGCCTGGCTCTGTTTGCAGTGTGGCCTTGAACTCACAGAGATCCAGATGGATCTCTGCCTTCCAAGTGATAGAATTAAAGGCTTGTGTTACCACTGCCTGATTTCTATGTTTACTATAGTAGCTGGCTTTTTCCTCTGATCCTCGGGTAAACTTTATTGAGGTACACAGATTAAATATCACCACATTACCACTTTTTATTGTCTAAAATTAAAAAGAAAATAAAGTTATATCTAATATAAGAAAAACTATATACAATAAGTACAATAACTGTGAACAATATATACAAGCAATAAATGCATCAACAATGTCTGTTTCATTTGCATTTGACAAACTCAGTGAAAATATTCCACCATCTATCCTGGTTTTGTGAATCCAAAGGATTCTATCCAATTTACCTTTTAACTGAATTTGAATTACCAACACTATCTTTTGATGTCTTTCAAACTTTCACACTTTACACCTCTTAGTGAATTTCTTTTTTTTTTTAAGATTTATTTATTTATTTATTATGTATACAGTAAGCCTGCAGGCCAGAAGATGGCACCAGATCTCATTATTGATGGTTGTGAGCCACCAAGTGGATGCTGGGAATTGAACTCAGGACCTCTAGAAGAGCAGCCAGTGCTCTTAAACTCTGAGCCATCACTCCAGCCCCATTTTCTGAATTTCTTAACAAAGAAATCTATAACTATAACTATCTAATCTTCAACACCCTCAGAGACCCCATAAGAAATTAAGATTACCTAGGAAGTGCAAATATTCGAATTCCAAAAAATGTGAGTAATGACAGAAATGGGCAGCTGCCTGAGCACTCACCGGAGTTTTCTATGCAATGTGGGGGTATCATTTTCAGTCTACAGCCTTAGCACATCTGACAGACTCCTCTGTGAAGCAAAATTTTCAAAAGAGCCTTCCTACCTTGTCTTAGCAAGGATCAGCACTCCTTTGTTTTGTGTCCTGCTTGTCCATTTTGGATAGCATACTGTCAGCAGTTGATGTGAGGGCACTTTCTTGCCCAGTGGCTAACTTTTGCCACAATGAAAGTAAACTCCATATGGAGTTTCTTCAATGCCCATCTTCTCTGAAGTAGATTGGTGCTGCCAGGAGCAGACATGTCTCATAGTCATTAAAAAAATGAAAGAAAAAATTATGTCATTAAAACATTTTAAATGTCTTATTCCATAGATCTCTGAAGTGTTTGAAGATAATCTGTATCTGTCTACTTAAATTATATTTCTGCTTGACCTTGTAAACATACCTAATATGACTATAAGTTCAATTGTAATAACTAACTACTAACTTTCATTTCTTTATATCCGAATAGTTGGTAATAAAAAGTTTTGAGGACTTGCAAATTACATTACATTGTAAAATGAACTGTATAAATACAATATCTTGAACAAGATTACAAATATACGTACACTATTTTCCTTTCTTTTCTTTTCTTTTCTTTTTTTTTTTTTTTTTTTTTTTTTGTTTTTTCAAGACAGGTTTTCTCTGTGTACTTTTGTGCCGTTCCTGGAACTCAGTTGCTAACACAGTCTGGCCTCGAACTCACAGAGGTCTGCCTGGTTCTGCCTCCTGAATGCTGGGATTAAAGGTGTGTGCCACCACTGCCCAGCTACATACAGTATTTGCTAACAATATCAATCTCAAATTTGTATCTACATATAATTTGTATACAATATACAAAAATCCAATCCAACATTAAATAATAAAAACTAGTAGTTGCCTTCTAAAAGTAGATTCAATAATGGAAGTAGAATCAATAACTGACCATTTATCTACATCATATCTATATCCCTTCTTTTTTTCTTTTCAGAGTAGATTCAATAAGTTGCCCTCTGTTCTATCATCTCCAAGTCTTTTTTTTTTCAGAACAGATTCAATAATCTACCTCATATCTATATTCTCTTTTTACTTTTTTCTTTTCTTTTAAACAAGAAGCTACCTACAAGATTTATTTAATCTCCTTTGTTTAGCCTTTTTTCTGACCATTAACATTAACAACTTGTAACCAACCATCCTGAACAATGACAATTATCCAAAACCCATAGAGAGACTGAAAACCACCCAACCCACCTCTTGGGAATGTGGGCATCATGTTCTCAAAATTAATTCCTGCTGTTTGGGGGCAAAGGCATCTTTAGGGGATCCTGAAAAGATAAATTTTGACTGAATTGTCGGAGTGGTAGCTATATCATTTGTTGTCCAGTCTCTGCATAATGCGAAAGTGCAGGGCTTATCTCAAGTCTTTGTTCAAGTAGTGTGTGAGGATGGATCATCTCAGCTAGCCATTTTAGTATTGTCCTGGGTAGTTGGTAGTCCAAAGTTGATCTTTGGTTGATGTTTGTCAGCTTAGTGGTATTATTATTGTCCATGTGAAATAGTCATTGTGGTGCCCCATCATATTTATAGACACTTCAAACTTGCTTTTAGGTGTGGTTATGATTCCCTACAGAAAACTGATAGAGGCTCAAACACAAAAACATGTACAGGGAGCCAGCTGTCTGTGTTATTTAAGATTTTTGGAAGTTGCTTACAATGCACTTCCTGTTTACTTAGGTATTATATCCTTCTGGGGTCTTTGATGTAGCTGAAGACCAGATAGTTATAATTACAGTTTTCCTTAGTTATGATGAATGAAAAAATAATTAAGAAACTTTAGACTCACAAATATAGGATAGATAGAATATTTTCATTGATTTTGCCAATTACAAATAGTCTAGATATTATAACTGTAATTCTTGTTTGATAACTGTTCTATTATATGCAATTGTTCTATGTGAAAGTTGAAGCTTTCCTTTGTTATTAGCTAGAAAAGGGGAAGTGCTGTGGGATGTCATTCTTTATGCTGTGAATATGTGTTGTTCTGGTTGGTTGATAAATAAAGCTGCATTGGCCTATGGCAGGGCAGGTTGGAGCCAGGTGGGAAAATCCAAGTGAGATAGGGAAAGGAAAAAAGAGGGGCAGGAGAGACACTATCTTGCCAACTAGAGAGCAGCATGTAATGGCACACAGGTAAAGCCATGGAACACATGGCAACATATTTATTAATAGAATGGGCTGATTTTAGTTCTAAGAGCAAGCTAGTAAGAAGCTTGAGCCATCACCATGCAGTTCACAATTAATATAAGCCTCTGCGAGTTTACTTGGTTCTGAGTAGCTGTGGGACCAGGCAGGACACAGGAAAATTTCAGGCTACACACCTCTCTGTCAGAACTCACATCTCTGTACTATCAAATGAAATCCTTTTGGAATAAAGCAACAGATCACTGCCTTCCACCACCCCAAAGGCTAAGAATCTTATTAAATGATAATTATTGAGCCTATAATAGATTTTACCTACCTTGCTTCAATCTCCCGTACTTGATGCTCCCATCAATAGAACTGGGGCAGAGAGAGAGAGAGAGAGAGAGAGAGAGAGAGAGAGAGAGAGAGAGAGAGAGAGAGAGAGAGCACAGGGTAGAGGTAGGGGCTTTCCAAAAGGGTGGATCTAGTGGACAAAGTAGGTGGGGTTACAGGAATGGAACAAAAGCATAACAAGTTAATCAAAACAGTCTCCTCAAACAAAGACATAGTTGCAAGGTGGGCATAACAATTTAGTTATAGCAACAGGTACTCATAACAACCTTTTGAAACAAAGATATGGTTGTCTTTTCTTGGAGCATTCCCTACAGAACCATGTGTAGGTACGGTTACAGGTGAGATATAGCCCAATCCTTTAGAAGCAAAGGTTTAATCCTAAATAGGAATGAACATAGTTTGTCTTTATTATGAGATGTTCTGTAAATCTAAGATGGAGGAAGGCTGACTCATAAGTAGCCCAGGCTATTCTCAAATTCTCTATGTATCCAAGGATGATCGAGAATTTCTGATCTTCCTAACTCCACCCTCTATGTGCTGGGGTTATATTCATGCACCACCATGCTTGATTTTTGTGGTGCTGGGAATCAAATCCAGGACTTCCTGCATACTTGGTAAGTAATCTACCAAATGGGCTATCTCTTCACAAAAGCTGTTCTTGCATTGACAGGGGAAGATCTGGCTTGAACATTGTACTCAACTGTAATTTCTAGCTAGCTATACACTGCTGTGGAACAATCTCTGTACACTGTAAATATGCATTGCTCTCATTGTCAATAAAAAGCTGATTGGCCGGATAGCTAGACAGGATTTTTGGGCAGAGAGAATGCTGGGATGGACAAGGGCTGAGTCTGAGTGTCGTTGTCAAGATACAGAGGGAGCAGGACATGGAGGAAATGAGGTAACAAGCCATGAGCCATTTGGCAGCACATAGATGAATAGAAGTGGGTTAATTTAAGTTCCAAGGCCTAGTTTCTGTGTGAGATTTTTTGCGGGGTGGGGGAACTGGCTGTACAAAATAACGTCTGACTACAATAGACAGACACAGGTCCTCCTAGTAACTTTCTGAAACATGATGTGTTATCCATATTCTTCTTTGATTCAGGCAGACTAATCGTTGGAGCAAAAAGAGTATTCATCCTGATCCAATCAAATGCTGAGCCATATGTAGTTCCTTAACTGACATAGTGAAATAATAAGGAAATGGAAAGATATAGGGGCTAATGTAGAGATGTAGGGACAGGGGTATATATTAAGCTTGAGGTTCGGTTCTCAACACAGTCACACAGAATAGGATGCAAATATTTAATGATACACAAATATGTTGTCAATATTTTTATAAAATGAACAGAATAACTTACAGAGCCACTTGGATGAGATACTTTAATTAAACTATTCCTCACTTGCTTGGCCTGGTGGTGCAGACTTATAACTCTGGCTACTCTGGAGATAAAAACTGGAGGGGAGGAAGTTCAAAGCTGGCTTGGGCAACTTAGCCAGACCCTATCTCAAAACAAACTTTTGATTAAAAAGAGCTAGGGATGTAGTTCAGCCAGCTCAGGCTACAGTGTGAGTCCTTGTTTCAGAAACAACAAAATGAAAACATGGTGTGGTCTCAGTGTTTTTTTTTAAACATTCATCAGTCAATGGATATATGGGTTGTTTCACACTTGAGGTCATGTGAAAAATGGAATCAGGAACAGTCCTGGAAGGAATTTTTAGTAGAATGGGCTGCTTTCAACCAAATTAGAGAAGGACTATTTGAGTGGAGGTACAGGACGATCAGATAGAAAGAGGAAATCAGGGGTAGAGGGTAGAGTGTGGGGAGGGGGAATGAACAAAGTAAAATGAAACACATCTGTAAAAATGTCATTTCAACAATAATGAAAGGCCACATTTAGTCTGCTAATTAAAAAAATTAACATTGGGAGGTGGTAGCCAAGGGTACACAGAGAAACCCTGTCTCTAAAAAAATAAAACAACAACAACAAAAACCTTTAACAAGCACAGAGCACACATAAGAAAGAAATATTTCTTTTGGTTTCGTGGCTCTGTAGTAGAGCACAGGTGCCATGAAGACAGGAAGGGGAAATGGGGAAAAACATACGTGGCGAGGGCAATAATGGGGGGGGTAATGTATAGGGTGGGAAAGCCAGCAGGAGAGTGAATGGATATGGATAATGACTTCTTTGGTGTTTGAAAGAATCCATAGGCAGATCTATTTCTCATAGGCTTTCTTAAAAATGCATATACAAAATATGTACATGTAGTTAATTGGAAATATCCCATCCTGGGGAACAATGCCCTCCCCTGGAAGCACAGACATTAGGAGACAAAATCTGGTGCCAGGTGTGTGAAACCTCCTTTGAGTTTTGTGGTTTGATGGTCCAAGAGATTTCCTCAGACAATATAAGCTGTTGCCATTGGTCTGGTTGCCTGCCAGAACTTGAGGACATGACCCTCCTGAAGAGCAAGCAACCACTGCTCTTCCAAAGGACCCAGGCACAGTTCCCAGCACTTCTGTGGCAGCTCACAGCCATCTGTATCTAAAACTCCAGCTCCAAGGACTCCAGTGCCCTCTCAGTTACTCTTCTGTCCTCTGTGGGTACAAGGAATGCTTGTGGTACACACACATACATGCAGGAAAAACACCCAAAGGGATGAGGTGCCACAACACTTTAATCCTTATTAAAACTTTTTTAAGCTTGTTTTTCCCGTAAATGCTAATTTCCCGTTACATGGTTCCCTCAGTCACCCTTTGTCTCACTTAACAGAGCTAAAGATTTTCTCAGGAAGTAGAAAAGAAACCCTGGAGGCTTTCCCAGGTCCACAGCTCCCGCCCCTCTGAGACTCGGGGGCGAATCTAGGAGAGATCAGTTATCCGCTGGGCGGGGCCAGCACTCAGAGGGACAGGAGTTTCTTTCTTCCTTTCCTACTTACCCTCAACTAAGAGCTGCAAGAGTGGGAAGGAGGCCCCGAGTGCATGCTGCTAGAGGTTGCAGCCCCCACAGAGGGCTGAGATCCCACCACAGGACGGCCAGGCCTAGACCACGTAAGATTCCTGCATTATCCCCACCTTCCTGGTAGCTTGAGTGATCACTCTGGAGCCAGGGCCTCTCCCTTGACTGAGTGTGTGACCCCTGAGCCTGGGAGCTTTGGGAATTGGCTCTTGCTGGGACCCTGGGGTAGGTGGAGGAGACACCACGTGGGATGGCCTTTTTCATGCCTTTAGAGACCCTTGAGTTTGTGCACTGGGCAGCATCTGCAAAGCCTGGTGGAACGGCTTCGTGGACCCGGAATCACGTCCCTGGTGTAGAGGAGGCTGTGGGAGGCCGGAGAGGGCTCAGGGACTTAGCACTAAGCAGCCCCCCCACACACACACACACTCTGCCTGTGCACAGCCAGTTAGGCACGGCTGTTGTGGTGGTTTGAGCTAAGTAATCGCTAAAGTGTGGCCGCCCTGTGCAAGGCTGTGCGGGTTCCCCAAACTTAGGGCAAGAACGTTTGCTTTCGTGGATGTTTCAGAGGGAAAAAAATTACTAAAAACAGCTGCATTTCTGAGTGTGCATTGGCAAGTTCTCACAAAATTTCAGGGCTTTTTTTTTTTTTTTTGTTAGCAAGACTAGGTTTTTTTTTTGTTTTTTTGTTTTTTTTTTTTTTTTTGTGTAGCCCTGGCCGGCCCTGGAACGCACGCTGTAGACCCAGCTGTCCTCCAACTAAGAGATCCCTCTTCCTAAGTCTCCCAAGTGCTGGGATTAAAGCCATCCACCACCGGCCAGTCACATTTTCACTGGTCTAGACTCTAGAGTTTTGTGAACTGGAAAAGATATGAAATCAAGGTTATGAATACTTTACAGCACTGATTGCGGATACCAGGACCTTGCTCATGTGAGGAAAAGCACTCTGCCAACAACCACTTGCTCCTTGGAATATTAAAGGAATAATGAAATTTAAATTTTGGAAAAAAATACTTTCCGATACCAAAGTCTATAATAATACAATATGACTAAGAAGAGCAAGTCCTATTTAAAAAAAAACATGTCAAAATGCAAATTATTTACAAATGAGAGCATTGACTGTATTTGTGGGTGTTCCTGTGTATCCTTGTATTTGTTGTTACTCATACTGAAGCATAAGCCTCCAATGCAGCATTATTTAAAACTTAAAGTTTCTGAAGAGATTGGTATCATAGTTCCTACTTATTTACCACAATGAATATTATGTTCACATATAGCCATAGGTTTTTTTTTTATTTGCTGTGTTTTTACTCAGATGTAGGTATACTTACGCTTCCTCCTCTATCGTCTAGAATGATAATGAATGACCTAACACACAAAACAATACAAAAGAAGGTACCTCTCCATTTAGTTTCTGCATCCCTACAAGGTTTATCAAGGTTTAGTCGGTGAACCAGGCATGGAACTAGGAACTTCCTGTACATAGCTATCGCTCTTTCTCAAGTTTGTGTATACTCCAAGGTGGGTTGATACCGGAATAGATTTAGGTTCCCTTCCACTATTATTTTTCAAACTGTCTTGTCCTCAACATCCTCCTGCTTTCATCATCCAATGCTAAGATAATAAGCCTCTTATAGCACATTCAGCACGGCAGAATTATTTTTGAAGTTTACTTTATCTTTTAAATTTCTCTGTGTGTGTATGACTGTGTATGTGTGTGTATACAAAGTGTGTATGTGTAGTGCATGAGGCACAGTATACACGGTGGTCAGAACAAATATTAACAGTTAGTTTTCATTTTTAAACTTGTCTGAAACAGGGTCTCTCTTATTTTTGTGTTTTCAACGCACACAGTAGCGGACCTAGAATTTTTGGCTTTATTCTGCTCGCTTCTTTAATTTCTATCTACCTAAACAAAGGTAGAATGACAGGGACACTATGGTTTGCAGAGGAACTAGACACAGGTTTTCAGGCTCACTGAAGGAAATGCTTTTACCTGAGACACCTCTGTGATCTTACAATTCTTCTTCCATGAATGTTATACCTTTTTATATGTCGACAACTATTTTAAGTACATTTTTAAATCAAGGAAATTACTCCTTGTTTATATCCATTATAAGCAAAGATATGGAGTGGGGTTCAAATGTCATTTGACACTATATGGTTCAGGATAGCATAATTAACCTACTCATATGATGTATATATATATTCTATATACATTAAAAATAAAAATATATGATATATATCAGTGCTGTATATAGAAAACATGTATGTAAACTAAAATATTCTCTCAGAAGAATTGCTGTCACTGTACCATGGAGAATCCAGACCCTCTAGGCTGCATATGGGCTGATGTAGGGAATTTCTTACACCCTACCTCACCATGTGAAAAAGTCCAAATGGCTACCCAGGAATTATAGGTGGAGCCTTCCCAGAAACACACAAAAACTTCTGCAAACCACACACATACTGCCAAGTATCTGGGAGAGGTTCAAGCCTGCTCAGGGCCATGTAGCAAGTGAGACCAGAAGTTTATCATGCATTTAACACCCTCCCTGCCATTCCCTCTCCTCTCTGGCTGCCAGGCCTTCACTCTGGCTTGTCTTTTGTTTCTTTTACAAATGGCTTTCCCCTTGAGCTGTGCTTCAAGTGGAATTTAGAGACTGGGATCTCTCAGAAAAGGTTCCACCTCCAGAGCCACATGCCGAGAACCCTACAAAGGACTCTGGGAAGCACCCGATCATCATCCTATGCAAGTTGGTTGTGTATACCCAGAGGGCCCAGAGCACAAGGCAGTGTGGTGGTTGAAGGTGAATTCCAGTAGAAGCATCCAGAGCAGGGTTTGTGCTCAGGGGTGCTCACAAAGAAGCCAGGCAGGACTTAGGTACCATGGGGCCCAGGATTCCAGGTCGCTGCTTCCCCTGACAAGCCTCCTCTCTAGGATTCAGGAAACACATGCAGACCGCATATACTCCTGTGTTCTCCTGCCTAGCTCACCTTGCCTTAAACCCAGGGAGAACTCCCAGGGTCAAAGGTAGAAGATCCCCTTGTCCTGCACTCCCCTGTCCAGAGGTCATCTCAGCAGGAAGAATACATAGAGAAGGCTCTGAAATTAACAGAGGGCTCTATCTAGAGTCCAAGAACTGCTGAGAAAGCAGGTGCACTTGTGTGTGTGTGTGTGTGTGTGTGTGTGTGTGTGTGTGTGTGTGTTGGTTGTGTGTATGTTTGGTGTTTGTGTGTGCCTGGGTTTATTGTGTCCTAGTCCTGTGAGGGCCCATAAGCAGTGGCTAAGAGGCAGAGTATATAAGGGTTTTATGGTCATCAGTCCAGGTTGAAAGAGAAGGACAGGTTGTCATGTAGGGGAAACCTTTTAGGGCTCCATCCTTCAGCTCCAGCTCAGGTGAGCACAAGGTTTGGAGTGGTGCGTCCTGTGTGTGTTTTGGGGCTCAGGGCCGAGCTGGGGCATGGTGGATGAGAGCATTGTGTAGGAACCATCTGAAAAGTGGCAGGACTGTCCTTTGAAGTGACCTGCCAGGCAGGTCTAGGACGTCAGGGCCTCCACCCCCAACCCAAGCTGCCTTTTTAGCCTCAGCAGATGTCTCCAAGAGCTTTGTAGAGAGGAAGATTTGGAAGATCATAGACAGGCTTGTCTCCAGGTGGCAGGGTGAGTGATTTTCTTCTAGGCTCCATCATGGAAGATGTCAGGAGTGTGGAGGTGGGCCTTTGTAGACTTTCAGTGCTCATTGAAGCAAGGCTTCCTGTTGGGGAGTGCAAAGCATTTCCCGACTGAACATGGCCTAGCTACCCTGAAGACCAGGATTAGAGTGTACATAGGAAGGAGGGATAGAGAAAGACAGAGATAGAGGTGGAATTGGAGGTAGAGGAGGATAGACAGATGATTGGGGGGACAAGGAGCCAGAGGGTAGCTGAGAAATTGAGAATCTGCATGTGGGATGTTGGGTGTTTTCGTGTTTGTTAGTGTTTTTCTATGCAGGCTGGTCGGGAGACCCATTCTGTCTATGGACACTTGTTTCTCTTCCATGGATCTGGGTCCCTGGAGGGAATTTTGTGTGAGGATGCCTGGAATAGGGGTGGTTGTGTGCTGCAGGAATCCTGGTGTTTGTGTTAAGAGTCCCTCAGCTTCTATGTTGCCTGTCCTAGGTCCACTTGAATCTCTTGAAGAGCTGAGTGAGTCCTGTGTGTGCCTAGGCCCTGCCACAGGTAGGTGGGTGTCCACAGAGGATATAGAGAGTTCCACGCCTTACAGGGTCTTGGGGATGTTAGAGAATAGAAAGAGATGTTTCCTGATGGTGTCTGGTAGTTGGTGTAGGGTAGGGTCGGGAGGGAGGAGATGAGGGGTGGGAGATAGAGGACTTTGCAGAGGAGAGGGATTTTGACAGAGCGGCCAGGTGTTGGTAGACTAGAGGGCAGGTGGGTGCAATGTTTCTTCTTTTGATGTGTGCTTGTCTCTACCTCAGGGACCTGGACGGCCTGCCTGTTGAGGGGAGGTTGTGGATGTCCCCGGCCCCTAGTGATCCCTGCTTCGTGTGATGTGGGGCAGCATCCACCTGAATGCACTTCACCAAGGAGGCCAAGGTTTTGGAAGGAAGCCCTTCTCCTCTCCCATATCAATATCAGAGCATCGGACCATGGGACATGGGACTCAGGCCCCCGACCCTGGAACTGACCAGTACACACAGCTGCCTGACCTTTTCCCTTGTGTCCATCCCGGAGCGGCCTTCTGCAGGTGAGAAGCCCGTGCTGGGCCTAGGGTCCCATTGAGTTGGGTAGAGTCTTGTAGACAGCTGCTGGATCTCTGAAAGCTGGTGTGTGTGTGTG
The DNA here is from genome assembly GCF_049852395.1 of Peromyscus maniculatus bairdii. NCBI lineage: Eukaryota > Metazoa > Chordata > Mammalia > Rodentia > Cricetidae > Peromyscus > Peromyscus maniculatus. Next base: position 11,321,359 of record NC_134875.1, on the reverse strand, counting down.
TGTGTGTGTGTGTGTGTGTGTGTGTGTGTGTGTGTGTGTGTTTGTGTGTGTTAGGGGTGAGGGCCATTCCAGGGCAGGGATGCAGCTGTGAGAATACCCTGGTTTGGCTGCTAGGGGGCGACGCTCAGCCCCTGGTCCCCAAATCCTTGAGTATGTTTCTGAGGCTCCTCCCCTCGAGTCCAGATTGGCATGTACTTTGTGTAGGATTCCCTTAGGGTCTGGTGTGGGCTCTCCAGTGCTTCTGCGCCCACATTTACACACTCCGCACTTGGGCCCCTCCATCACACCCTCCACCACCCGCCCCCTCTCCAGGTTCCACATGATACCCTCAGGCGGGGCCTTCATGGGCTGGCTTGCGGCCAAAGCCGAGTGTCTCAGGGCAGTGCAGGGCATGGACGAACCTGTTAAGGTCGGTAACCAACATCTGTCCACCGCACCCCCAGCCGCTGCACACCCTGGGATCCCTAGCAGCGGCCCTAAAGCCTCATGTCTGTGCAGTCCAGGCCTACATGGTTGGCCTCCATCTTGGAGCTAGACAGGAGAATTCTGGCCTTTTTTAAAAAATTTTTTGCTTTGCGAAGGGCGGTGGGAGAGCACCTTTCGCCATTGGCTGCTGACATTCACAGTGCACTGCTGCCATCACGCGGATGCAGTTTGCATTCCGCCAGCAAGTCCCTGTACTTCACCCGAAATGCTGGCGGTCTGGCTAGAGAAGAGCTCTCTCGTGGGTCCCCCAGGACCAAATAGGTTCTATTGCCTGCTCCATGACCCAGGGGAGCTGGAGGTGGAAGCAGGGTCCAGGTGACCACCTCCGGACTTTCGCCACGAGGCTTGGCTTGCGGGTTACGGAAGCACAGCCTCTGGGGTCCTCTGGGCGCCATGTCTGGCAGGAGCAGAGGACTTCTCAGCAGAGGATTGTGCAGCCTGGGCTGCATCATGGTCGGTGTGGGGAACTTTTCCTGCCAGGGTGCCAGCCTGCCTGCCCATACCATGGTGCACAAGACCACCCTGCCACCCCCTAGATTTTGTCTGAGCATGCCCAGCAGTACCCACAGCTCACTTCCGGTGACCACACAAACTCTGCCCTGAATCTCTGGGAGGGTGTCAGGGTCTCAGGCCTGGTGGCTAGCCACTGTGGCCAAATGTCTGTCATCCATTTAACTCCTCCTGCCATCCCCTCTCTTCTCTGGCTGCCAAGTCTTCTCTCTGGCTTGCCTTTTGTTCCTTTTACAGGGTTTTCCCTGGAGCTGTGCTTGAATTCAGGGCCTGGGACCTGTCAGAAAAGGTTCCTGCTCTAGAAACAGATCCCCACATCCCTACAAGGGGTCTGAAAGCCCCCACCCATCATCATCCTCTGCAAGCTGGTTGTGTGTACCCAGTAAGGGAGTGTGGTGGCTCAAAGTGAATTCCATTAGAAGCATCCAGAGCAGGGTTTGGACTCAGGGGTGCTCACAAAGAGACCAATCCCGATTTAGGTACCATGGAGGCCAGGTTTCCTCGAACTGCTGTCTCTTTTTCTCATCTCTCTCTCTCTCTCTCTCTCTCTCTCTCTCTCTCTCTCTCTCTCTCTCTCTCTCTCTCTCTCTCTCTGTGTGTTGGGTGTTTGTGTGTGCCTGGGTTTATTGTGGCAGATATATTTTAGATAGGCAGGTCATCTTGAAACCCTTCAGAGATCTACAGAATTTGTCATTTAAAATGTTTTAAGAACTTAGAACATTTTTCTTTTTGTTATGGCAGTACCAATCTACTTCTGAGAAAATATGGGCACTGAAGAAACTGCATATGGAGTTAACTTTCATTGTGGCAAAAGTTAGCCACTGGACAACAAAGTATCCTCGAATCAACTGCTGACAAACAGGACAAAGTGGACAGACAGGACGTGAAACAAAGGACTACTGATTCTTGCCAAAACAAATGTGGTTATGGCTTTATCAAAAGGAATCTTCTAAGGCCAGGACAATATGGCACCATCCCTGAAGTGGCCTTCGCAATCCAGAAAAGGTACAGTGCCCTTTCCTTTGAAGGCAGCTGAACAGGCAGTGGGCTGATGGCTTCTGATGTGCAGTGGGATGACAGCGGACACAGTTATTCTTGAAGAGTAACTAAACTCACACCTCTCAATAGTAGACTGGCATTTAATAGAGGGATATGGAGAAGTACAGGATGCTGGGATGAAGCCACACACACACATAGCCAAGAAGAATGAACAGCTGAATTAAAAAAAATCAACAATTTCCAGAATTTAAAATCCTGAATCAGGACATGACACTAGTGGAATTCAGGTGTTTCTGGTACATGGACTGCTCTCACCCAATGTGAGGTCAAACTATTGACCTTGTGTTCATTCTACTTCACAAATGAGTCTGTCAGATACACTAAGCCTATAGGCTGAAGATGATGCCCCAACACTGCGGAGAAACCTCAGGTGACTGTCCAGGCAGCTGGCTGTTTCTGTCAACTCACATTTTTTTTTGGAAGCTGCTTGCATGCACTTCCTGTTTTTATTTTTTATTAGGTAATATTATTTCCTTCTCAGGTCTCTGAGGGAGTTGAAGTTTAGTTAGTTATAGTTGAAGATTAGTTAGTTATAGTTGAAGATTAGTTAGGATAGGAAGTGAATTAGGTACATTTTGGACTTACCCAAATAGGATAGATGATGGAATTATTTTCTCTGAATTTGTCAAATACAAACGGACTGGACATTGTTGAAGTATTTATTACTTGTATATAAGGTATATACTTATTGTACTTTTGAATATAGTTTTTCTTATGTTAGTTATAAACTTTTTCCCTTTCTCTTTTTATTAAAATAAAAAAGGTGAAATATGGTGATATTTAAATTGTACTGAAATGTGATTTTATTTGTATGTTAATAAATAAAGTTGCCTGGGGGTCAGAGCTAATAGCAAGCCATAGCAGAAACTGGGCGGTGGTGGTGCACACCTTTAATCCCAGCTCTTGGGAGGCAGAGCTAGGCGGATCTCTGTGTGTTCATGGATACAGCCAACATGAAGACACATGCCTTTAATCTCAATACCAACCATAGAAGACCTGGAGGTCTGTACAGACAGGCAGTGACAAGGAGGTCAGGTAGTTGGGTTTACAACCAATCAGAAGGCCAAATACAAAGTCTATAAAAAAGACAGACAGGAAGTAGGTCTCTTGCTGAAGAGGACAACAGCAGCAGTGAAGGGTAAGGTTTTTAGCTCTGAGCTCTTGGGCTTTCATCTCTGCATTGGCTCTGTGTTTCTTATTTAACAAGACCTTTCATCTACAGTGTTCTGCTAGGCCTTTGCCTCTATTTATATTTCTATAGTCCCTCCACCAGGCAAAAACACTGCAAAGGATACAACCATCATGGTATGTGCTTTTGCTTCTGTGGCACCATCAAAAAGCACACATCATGAGGTACATGACATCCCAGTTGTGGCGTATCCAGGGCAGTTTGAAATTTCCCCAGCTAGGTAGAGGTGTTCCCAGTTGCAACACCCAGTCTAGCCACCTTGCAGATACAGGGAGCTGAATCACCCACAAACATGAATCCTGGGGAAACTCAGTATTCTGGGACCATAGCAATGTAGGATGATATATTCCACCACCTTGGAGTGTTTCTTACAGTTACAGTAGCACAAAGTTCAGAGGCTGTGCATCCCAAACACAAAAACAACAACAAAAACCCCAAACAAACCAATAAAAAAAGCAAAATGATGAGGTTCACAACGACAACTCAACTGGTACTATTTTGTGTATCAGTTTATTTATGTTGCTGTGATAAAATACCCAGTCAGAAAGCAACTTAAGGAAGTAAATGTTTATTTTAGCTTACAGTTCCAGAGGGATAGGGTCTATCATAGTTGGGAAGGCATGAAATAGTGGTATGGGCAAGTCTGGTTAATCCTGTTTTCATACACACACACAGGAAGCAAAGAGAGAACAAAAAAATGGGTAAAGATATAAACCTTCAAAACCCTTCCAAACACATTTAGAATATTTCCAAATATACACAATAAATTGAGCTATAAAAACAATAAATACTAAAGAATTGGAACAAATGCCAAGGGTTTTCTCTGTCTGCATTGAAAACAGATTGAAAATTAATAATAAAATAATATCAAACACATGGAATAGAATCTAAATATAATAGGCACACATAGCTCATTGTTTTACAATGAAGTCTCACATAAATCAAGTTTCTTAGTGTTCTGTTGCTGTGAAGAGGCACCACGACCTTGGCAAATCTTATAAAAGAGAGTGTTTAGTTGGGGTTTCTTTATAGTTTCAGAGGTTTAGTACATTTTCATCATGGTGGGGAGCATGGAGGCATGCAGGCAGACCTGGTGCTGGAGAAATGGTTGAAATCCTGATCCACAGGCAGCCAGAAGAGAGAGAGACTCTGGGCTTGGCATGGGCTTTTGAAACTTCAAAGTCCACCTTCAGTGAAATACTTCCTCCAACAAGGCCACACTGACCCCAACAAAGCCACACTTCCTAATCCTTTCAAATAGTGCCACTCCCTAAGCATGAGCCAATGAGGGTTATTCTTATTCAAACCACCACATCAAGAAATACATTGAAGACATCTGGCAGCCTGGGCAGTCATCCAAAGTTCTTCTGTAAAGTTGGGGCATCTGTCTTCAGCACACAGGGCTAGAGTCTCTCAGTCACTTCTCTTCATGTCCCGTAGAATGTCTGGTAGTTTCCTCTGTGAAGCAGGAACCTGAATTACCATTTTGCCAAGCAAAAGTTCAGTGATCACCTTCCTATGGGTCCTACATGTCCATTTGATCAAGCAGTCCAGGTAAGAACAGTTTCTTGCCCAAACGGCTATTTTTGCCAAGAAGAAGATAAACTCCATATAGAGTGTCTTTGATGCCCATCCTCCTCTCTGAAGTAAATAGGTTTTGTCAAGAGCAGACATGCCTCACTGTCCAGAGAGTCTAAGTTGTTAAACATTTTAAATGCCATATTCTGTAGGTCTTTGAAGTGTTTCCTTAGTTATGATAAAAGGTAAGTTAGATATGAAGCCTTAGACTCACAAATATAGGATAGATAGAATATCTTCTTTTGTTTTGCCAAATACAAATAGATTAGATATTATAACTATAATTCTTGCTTGATAATTGTTTTGTTATTTTATATTTGTAATTTTACTATGTGAAGGTTAAAACCTTCCTTTGTGAAAAAAAAGAAAAGGGGAAGTGCTGTGGGATATTCTCTACACTGTGAATGTGTTGCTCTGATTGGTTAATAAAGTGCTGATTGGGTAGTAGCCAGGCAGGAAGTATAGGTGGGATAAAGAGAGAGGAGGAGGCAGGGAACAGGAAGGCTGAGGAGGGAGACAATGCCAGCCACCACCATGAGGAACAGGATGTAAAGTACTGGTAAGCCTCCAGCCATGTGGCAAGGTATAGATTTATAGAAATGCGTTAATTTAAGATATAAGAGCTAGATAACAAGAAGCCTGCTGCAGACATACAGTTTATAAGTGAAAAAAAAGAAAGAAATACATTGAAATTACCAAAATAAATCATAATCATAGTACTGAGATTTGTGGTATAGATAGAGTCCAAATTAGTATAGATAAAGAATTGATTGGTAAAAAAAATACCATATATTAGAAAAAATAGAAATTCAAAACACTGTGATCTATCTCAATATAAGAGAAAACAGAGCAAAGAAAACCCCAATTAAGCAAAAAACAAAAAAAAGGGAGTAATAATGATCAGAGAAAAAATGAATTGGAACAAAACACAGTAAGTTGATCATCTATTGTAAGAGAGGATGTGGGGGCAAACTATAAAATCCTTACAATCATCGCAATAGTGAGCACAGCAGCTATGAACACCTGGACAGGACTTGGACATAAGGAAGGAACAGAATGCCATGAAAATACAAAGAAATAGGAAGAGTACTACTTGATAGGAATGGTCCCAATTTTACATTTAAGAATGGGAGGGAGATAAGAGGGATAATGGGAGGGTGAATTATTGTCATAATAATGATATGCATGTATTAAATTACTAAAAATGAATTTGGTAAAATATATTCATTTAAAATGTCATAAAAGTCACAATCATCTTCCATGATAGACAGGAAAATAATCCAAGAAACACAAATTTTGGCAAGAGAGATTACCACAACTCATCATACATATCAGCATCCCCTTCTTCTCCACATCCCTCTATTAAATGCCAGTCTACTATCGAGAGGTGTGAGCTTTCAGCTGCTGTTCCATTGCATAACAGAAGCCATCGGCCCTTTGTCTGTTAAGCTGCCTTCGAAGAAAAGGTCACCGTACCTTTTCCGGATTGCGAAGGCCACTTCAGGGATGAGGCCATATTGTCCTGGCCTCAGGAGATGCCTTTTGATAAAGCCATAACCACACTTGTTTTGGCAAGAATCAGTAGTCCTTTGTTTCGTGTTCTGTCTGTCCATTTTGTCCTGTTGATTCGAGGATACTTTGTTGTCCAGTGGCTAAATTTTGCCACAGTGAAAGTTGACTCCATATGCAATTTCTTCTATGCCCATCTTTTCTCTGAAGTAGATTGGTACTGCCAGGAGCCGACATGTCTCAAAAAAGAAAAATTTTCTAAGTTATTAAAACATTTTAAATGCCATATTCTGTAGATCTCTGCAGGGTTTGAAGATGACCTGTCTAAAACATCTCTGCTCAATTTTTAAAACATATTTAATATGACTACGAGTTCTATTGTAATGTCTAACTACTAACTTTCATCTCTTTATATCCTAATAGTTGGTAATAACAACATTCAAGGATCAGAAATTTGCATTACATTGTTAAATGAATGGTATGAATACAATTAGAAATAAACATATAGCATTTTCTAACAATATCAATTTCAAATTTGTATACAATATAAAACAATCCAATCCAATGTAAATATTTAAAACTAGTAATTGTCTTTTTCTTTTCTTTCTTTCTTTTCCTTCCTTTTTTTTTAAACAAGAACCATAAATCTAATCTCCTTTGCTTAGCCTTTTTCCTAACCCTTGACAATAACTTGTAACCAACCCCCCTAAATACTGAAAATTATCCCAGACCCAAAACCCATTAAAAAGACCAAAAAACCACCCGCCCCACACCACCTCTTTGGGAATGTGGGCGTCGTATTCTTAAAATTGCTTCCTGCTGGGTATGGGCGAAGTTATCTTTATCCTGAAAGAAAAATTTTAGGTTAATTGTCAAATTCTAGGAAAGGTAACTATATCCTTCATAATCTAGTCTGTGTATAATGCCAAAGTTCAGGGTTTATCTCAAGTCCTTATTCAAGTAGTCTTTGAGACTGGATCATCTCAGCTAGTCATCTCAAAATAGCTCTGAGCACCTTGTAGTTCAAAGCTGATCTGTGGATGATGTTTGTCAGCTTATTGATATTATTATTGTCCACGTGGAATTGCTGTTGTTGTGGGGCCCCATCTCCTTCCTGGAGACTTCAGTTGATGTTAGGCCTGGCCGTGATTTCCTGCAGAAAACTGATAAGAGACTCGAACACCAAAACATATATATGCAGCTAGCCTTTTTTCTAGAATTAGTTAGTACTCTATATGACCATCCATATCTTAACAAAGTTTAAAATGTGTGTGTATATATATATATATATATATATATATATATATTAATCTTATAAATTTTGATATAAAATTTATACTTTAAGAAAAGGTTAAAGAATCAGAATAGAATCAAAGAGTTGAAATTAGTAATAGAATAGTCCCTTAATTAATTTTGCTTTTGTCCTGTACCATAGCAGAAGATGGCTCTTTTATTCTGGCATGATACAGGAAGTTTGCATTTTCCTTTTAACAACATGCTTGAGTTTAAAGAAGGAGAGAACCATTCTCCAACTCCAAAGTCAGCTTTAAATTTTAATTGAACTGGGACTATTAGAAGACCAATAGTGTTAAATCTTTAGAGAAAAGCAGAAACAAACATTTAGGAAGACATAAAATTTTTTTAGATAATATATACCCATACGCCGTTTCACTCTGTTTCCTGGGATAGATGATTTGTCCCTTTTCTTCAGTTGTCTCATTTGTCTTCTGTTTTTCAGATACGTTAACCTTCATTCCCCTAAAAGACAAAAACAAAAACCTTTCCCCAAGACTAATTTTGGGGATGTTTCCTTTTGGCAAGTTATTATCTGATTAAATGAAAAGGCATGTGTTACTGGTACAAGTTAGTTTAAATTGGATGTTCATGCTGGTTGATGAACTATCACCTCCTCTAATTAAGAGGTCTCTCTTGTTCAAATCGAACCTTTATCAATTTTGATGGTACCCACAGCTTATCTTCTCCTGTAGAAACAAAAGCAAAACCTTGTCCCCAATATAATACATACCCTGGATTCCATTCTGAGGTCAGCACATCCTTAAAGTATATAGGCTGATTTAATTCTGTAGTTTTTTCTATTATCCAATGTCTCTCTGCAGCTGTTGTTCCTTTCTCATTGGCATTCAGAAAATTCAAAGTTAGAAGAGCATTATGCAGTCTATTTCTGGGTGTTTTTGTTACCCCTTTCTGTTTATTTAGCATATCCTTTAGAGTTCTGTTTGATCTTTCTATAAATGCTTGACCTGTAGGATTATGTGGTAATCCTGTAATATGCTTTATATTGTAATAAGCAAAAAACTGTTTCATTTTAACAGAGACATATGATGGAGCATTGTCAGTTTTGATTTGTGCAGGTATACCCATGATGGCCATAACTTCTAGCAAATGAGTGATTACAGAATCAGCTTTTTCAGAACTCAAAGCAGTTGCCCATTGAAATCCTGAATAAGTATCGATGGTGGGGTGTACATATTTCAATTTTCCAAATTCTGCAAAGTGAAACACGTCCATCTGCCAGATTTCATTTCTCTAAGTACCCTTTGGGTTACATCCTGCTGGTAATGGCGTTTGATTGTAGAAGGAACAAGTAGGACATTTCTTAACTCTTTCTTTGGCTTGTTGCCAGGTTATGGAAAAATCCTTTTTTAAACCTTTACTATTGACATGTTTTTTCATGAAATTCTGAGGCCTCCAGCACATTTCCTATCAATAATTTATCAATCTCATCATTGCCTTGTGCTAGAGGGCCTGGCAGACCAGTATGGGATCGAATATGAGTTATATATAAAGGATGATTCCTTTTCCTGATTGTATCTTGTAATTGAATAAATAGTGAAGTTAATTCTGAAGCATCAGGGATAAATTCTGCAGTCTCAATATGTAACACCACTCTTTCAGCATACTGAGAGTCAGTTACTATGTTGCGAGGTTCTAAAAATCCATTAATACCAAAAGAATAGCATACAATTCTGATTTTTGAACTGAATTATATGGACTTTGAACCACTTTACTTAAATTTTCTGATTTGTAACCTGCCTTTCCTTCTTTGTTGGCATCTGTATAAAATGTACGAACTCCAGATATGGGTTTTTGCCGTACAATTCGAGGTAAGATCCAATCAGCTCTCTTTATAAGATCAATTCTATTGCTTTTGGGATATTTGCTGTTAATTTCTCCCAAAAAATTAGTGCAAGCTCTTTGCCAAGGTTCACTTTCTGTCCATAATTTTTCAATGTCCTCCTTAGTTAATGGTATGACAATTTCTGCTGGGTCTATGCCTGCTAATTGACGAAGTCTCAATTTTCCTTTGTAAATCAAGTCAGAGATTTTTTCCAGATAAGTTTTTAATTTTTTATTTGGTTTATTTGGTAAAAATATCCATTCCAATATAATATCTTCCCTCTGCATTAATATTCCAGTAGGAGAACGCCTAGAAGGTAAAATAACCAAAATGCAATCCAGCTTTGGATCAATACAATCCACGTGCCCTTCATGCACTTTCTTTTCTACCAAGGTCAATTCTTTCTCAGCGTCAGGTAATAATTCTCTTGGACTATTTAAGTCCTTGTCACCTTCTAAGGTTTTGAACAAATTAGTCCATTCATCATTTTTTACCGCAACAATAGTTCATAGATGAGAAATATCCCCAAATAATCTTTGAAAGTCATTAAGAGTCTGTAGTCTATCTCTCCTAATTTGCACCTTTTGGGGTCTATTTTTTTGTAGCTCTATTTTATACCCTAAATAATTAATAGAATCTCCTCTTTGTATTTTTTTCAGGAGCAGTCTGTAATCCCCAGCAAGGCAAAATTTTCTTCATTTCTTCAAACATTCTTTCTAAAGTATCTGCATTTGAGTCAGCTAGTAAAATATCGTCCATATAATGATAAATTATAGATTTAGGAAATTTTTTACGTATCATTTCCAATGGCTGTTGTACAAAGTATTGGCACAGAGTTGGGCTATTCAACATTCCCTGTGAGAGGACCCTCCATTGAAATCTTTTAACCGATTGAGAATTATTGTAAGTAGGCACTGTGAAAGCAAATCTTTCTCTGTCTTTTTCTTGTGAGGGTATTGAAAAGAAACAGTCTTTTAAATCAATAACTATGAGAGGCCATCCTTTTGGTAATAGAGTAGGCAAAGGCATCCCAGATTGTAGTGAGCCCATTGGCTGAATTACTTTGTTAATTGCTCTAAGGTCTGTTACCATTCTCCATTTACCAGATTTCTTTTTAATAAAAAATACAGGAGAATTCCAAGGGCTGGTTGATTCTTCAATATGCTGAGCATTTAACTGTTCTTCTACCAGCTCTTCTAAAGCCTGGAGTTTCTCTGTTGTTGAAGGCCATTGTTGGACCCATACAGGCTTGTCTGTTAACCATTTTAAAGGTAGAGCTGTTGGTGTCTTTGGAAGATCATCAGTTGTTGTGTCCTGTTCTTGTATAATATGGATGGCTGGTGACCACTCATTAGAACAATATCTTCTAATATTTCTCTCAGTAACATGTGCTAGTTTATGATTTGTTTCTGAGATTGGAGGGATGTTAATCTGAATATTCCATTGTTGCAACAAGTCTCGACCCCACAGGTTCATAGTTATGTTAGCCACATATGGTTTTAATTTTCCTCTCTGTCCTTCTGGACCTACACATTCGAGCCATCTTGCACTCTGTTTCACCTGAGATAATGTCCCAATTCCTAACAGTTAAACGTATACCTCCTGAAGAGGCCAAATTGGATGCCAAAATTCTGGTGCAATTATGGTAACGTCCGCACCTGTGTCTACCAGACCAGACAACAAAACACCATTTATTTTTATCGTTAATTTTGGTCTTTGTTCATTAATAAAAGTTTGCCAAAAATTTTTCTTTATGTTTTCTCCTGAATTTTCTATTCTCTATGTTTCATCATCCTGACCAGCATGATTTATTCCAATAGGCATTTGGTTATTTAATGGCTCAGAGCAGGGATTTCCTCTATGGCTGCAGGAAAGGTTTGAACTGGATTTGCACTGGGGCCTGCGCGAGGCCCCTCTGGGAGTTTCCTGAAGACTAAGGCAAAGGATTACCCTGTCTGTCCTTTGTTGATCTACATTCGTTGGTCCAGTGTTTTCCCTTACCACACCTTCTGAATACTCCAGAAGGAAGGGGCATTCTGTTGCCATTGTTCCTTGAAGAAACATTGTTTCTGGGAATGACCTGTCTACAGTCCCTTTTCAAATGTCCTTGCTTTCCACATCCAAAACATCTAACACTCCTCAAACCTTTTGAAATTACTTCTCCTACCCATGTATCATCATGCTCAGCAGCCTCAACATTAATTGTTTCTCTAATCCAATCTTCCATAGGTACAGATCTTGCCCTTAATGGCCTGATTATTCTTTTGCATGCTGCATTTGCATTCTCAAAGGCCAAAGATTCAATTATTGCCTTACTAGCTTCTGAATCCGAGACCATTCTCTTTACTGCTGAAGCCAGTCTTTGTAAAAAATCTGTAAAAGACTCTTTTGGGCCTTGCATCACCTTTGTAAATGACTCTGATTTTTTTCCTGGTTCCTCAACTCTGTCCCATGCATTCAAGGCTGCCTTTCAACATAAAATTAGGGTTTGGACATCATATAAACATTGTGTTTGTACTGAAGCATGTTGGCCTTCTCCAATAAGCTGATCCTGGCAAACTTGTATTCCTTTATCCCTCCATTGTCTTTCTATGTTTTTAGCCTCATCCTTAAACCAGGTCAGAAATTGAAGTCTCTGGCTGGGTTCCAGAACACCTTGTGCAAGGTCCCGCCAGTCCTGTGGTACAATCCTATTATATGTTGACCAAGCGTTTAACATTTGCTTTACATATGGGGAATGCATGCCATAAGATACTATTGCCTCCTTAAGCCTTTTTAAATCCAACATTTCAATTGGAGCCCAAATATTTTGTGTAGCCATTTGATCAGGCATCTGCTGAACAGTTACAGGATAAATTAAGGGTGACTGTGTGAAAACAGACTTTCTTTCTATAACCTTATGATCCAAACTTGAAACAACTTCATTGTTAATTTCTTCTGTCTGAATTTTTAAAGGTTTAACAAGGTTTTCTAAAGCTGTTATCCTGGCACTTAAATTGACTATCTTTTTAAATATTAAAATGAGTATTAGCATAGTGATATAATTACACCAATACTAATCTTCTCATATAGTTGTTCCATTTTCAGACTGCCTAAAATTTCGAACAAAATCCAATTTTCTTCCATTGTACACATAAAACCCATTTTTTTTAATGTGGAAAAAATTCTCTTTTAAATAGTTTCCTTTAAAATATCTCATATGTTGTGACTTACCAAATCTGCGGAGAACAGTAGAAATCCGAGAGGATTTTCAAAACAGCCACCTAGTGTCCAAGGTGTAAATCAAAAGAGAAAGAGAGAGAAGAGAGAGAGAGAGAGAGAGAGAGAGAGAGAGAGAGAGAGAGAGAGAGAGAGAGAACACAGAAGAAAGCATAGCCGGCTAAAGCTTAAATCCAGCCATGTGCTCCCTCTTGTGCCGAGTCAAGGCTTATGTATTTATTTAATGGCATAACTCACAAATTAAGTAATGGGTAGGTCGCAGGGTCTGGGGAAGGTGTATTGCAATCCAGCGGTGTTCTCCGGAGCTCTGCACAGTCCACCTTTCACCTTTCAGCATCCTGGCACCGAGAGAGCGCACAGAGAGAGTGCTGGCCATCCAGCTCTCGGGTCCCCAGGCGCCTCCCCTTGCCCCGCCTCATAGGTGTGACAGTTGCCAGAGTCTCAATGGGGGTTGGAACTTCCAGATCCAAGCTGGAATGTCTACCCACTACTCTCCAGACCACAGCCTTAAAACAAAACAAAAACAACTGACTTTCCCTTTTCTTTAAGCTATCCTTTAATAGTAGGTATTCAGGTAGGTTGTAGGACTTAGTGCCCACTTTCCTCATGCTAAAATTCTGTCTGGTTAGAGCTTGTGCAGGTTTTATTCATGCTGTCACAATTTCTGTGAGCCCGTATGTGGAACTGTTTTGTTATGTCCAGTTAATTTTCTTTCCTTATAGTCATCCACCATTACTGACTCTTAGAATTTTTGTACCAAAGATCCCTGAGCTTTGTAGGGAAGAGTGTGTAATATAGATATCTCATTTAGGGTTTAGTACTCCTCACTCATATTCTTTATATTTTGGACAATTTTGGATCTCTGTGTTAATCATCATCTACTGCAAAAAAAAAAAATACTTCTTTGATAAATATTCCACAATGCACTAATTTATAATGGTAACTCATTAGGAGTGGTTTTAGTACTATATACATTTAGAAGAATAATAGTACTAAGTTTCCCACTATGAATTGTTATCCATCTATCCACAAGTTCATGATCCCTTCATCAGTGCTAAGTATGGATTCCATATTATGGAGTGGATCTTAGTGCCAATAAGAAAGCAGTTGGTTACTCTCATGACATTAATGACATTATGTCACCAATAGCAGATACTGTAACTCATATGGTTTGAAGGTGCATCAGATTGATTCTTGTCTACTACTGTGCATTGCATCTTCGTGAATTGTGAAAGATAGCCAGGTAGGACAAAGCTTCTAAGTGAGCACCAGCTTGATTTCTTCATATTTTATTTAAGTACTTGGTGTTCTCATACTTAAGGCTGTAGTGTCAAGCTTAGGAGGATAACCAAGAACAATGGCAGAAATCTGTAATGTTTGAGGGTTTAAGGGACCTCACTGGCCATTAATTCAAGAAGATGTAATCCATTATTGGTACTGGCATTATTTTTTAGCATGTGATGTTCCCCATTGCAAAGTAAATTTTTATACATGTGTATTATATATTTTAGGGAGATTCTTCAGTAGTAGATTTCTATATGACCTTTTTTTTTTTCAAAAAGTCTTTAGTGTTTGTTATTTCTCCCCATATTCCCTTCCTATACACTGAAGTTCAATAATCTTAAAAATTTCAAGCAAGCATGTATCCTAAATTGAGTGTGATCCTTTTGATACTCACTTAATATCTGCCTTCTCAACTTGTTCCTCTCTGATAAATTCCTTTTCTTGCCTTAGTTCCACTTCTATGTTTATGTCATACATCATATACATGTCATCATTGTATGTACTTATGTAATAGCTAAGTTATAGAACTAATTGAGGTGTCTTACAGTAGAACAATAAGAAAATGTGGCACATATATACCTAATAAAATTATTTTTGTTTCTAAAATAGAATGAAAATAATCCATTTGCCAAAAAATGGATATAATTGGAAACATTAAGTGAATCTAGACTAGCTTTTAGTTAGCATTCTATGATTAGGGCCATATTACTACTATGACTTTATTTATTTGGAGTCTTCTCTACTCAGTGTCATAAGTATACAACAGGGGTTCTTCCATTTTAGCTTTTCTGAAATCAGGATTATTATGCATTTGTTTCCTTAGGAACTAGAGACATGTTATATTCCCAATTATTTGTGTGTGTGTGTGTGTGTGTGTGTGTGTGTGTGTGTGTGAGAGAGAGAGAGAGAGAGAGAGAGAGAGAGAGAGAGAGAGAGAGAGAGAGAGAGAGCGCCACATATATAGGTAGTTACACAACAAAATACTTAACAGGAATTCTTTGAAATTTTCTGTAAAAACTTGTGCACAGAGCTTTTTGGTATTCATCTCTTCCAAATGCCATCTGCCTTAGTCCTTCCAATTCCAATCTTTGTGACCTAAAGGCATGATGACACTATCTCTTCTTACAGGTCAATATTTGAAAACTGCTGCCTTGTACATTTTGTCTAGTTTTCTTTATGTTTATAGAAAAACAGAAAGACAAATTCCATTTACTATACATAAGAAAACTGGAAGTTTCACTGTGCACTTAAAAATATCAAATTTTTCTTTCTCATTTTCATTAAAAATAATTTTTTCTCTTACATAATAAATCTTGTTTATGATTTCCTAACATTTTCCAAAGCATACAGCTTTAATAGAATCATTTTGAAGGTCATATTTTTAGATTCATTTCTTATACAGAATCATGTGTTTGATTAAATAAAACAGTGCATTTCTCCTTACAAATAATACAGGATGTGCTCAGGGATTGCTTGATGCACTGCTAGGTTCCACATGCCAGGTAAAAAGTTAACTATAAAAAAAACAGAATTCCTAGTGGGTATGTATAAAACAATGAGCAAAGTATCATTTTAAGCCATTTATTTCTGTTGACATAGAAATATATTTTGTCTTATTACCCATTAATTTATTTAGTGCCACAATTTTACTTCCTTTGTGTGCTATAGTTCTAGAAAAATCCTTGGTCTTTGTTTCTTAACACCTTTCTTAATATTTTGGAATGTGTACTTTCATCTTTAAATCTATTAGTGAGACCAATGTGTCTTATGTGTTTCTCCTTTTATCAAGTGGAAAGTGAGATTCTATTTTAGGCTTTCCTATAGGAAATATAAAGAAAACAACAACTTTATTCTTACAAATTAATTTCTGAATTTGTTGTTATAATCATATTTATAATCCATATCATAAATAAAATAACTTGTTTATGATGTTAGTTTTCTGTTATTTTCATTGAGTTTGTAATCATGTTTATAACCACTATTCTGGCCTCCTCTGTATTTGTCTGAATTCAATTCTCATTGTATACATTGATACATCACATCATACTAAAGTGTTTAATTTGGTTTTTAGACATCTATTCTTTTTTTTAATTTATTTTATATCTCACTACTTTCCTCCCAAGCTCCCCCACTTCATCTCTGCCCCACATCCACTCCTTAAATATCTATTCTAACATACCAATTTGAACGGTATAATTTCCACAATTTTTCCTATCCTCATAACTTGAATATCAATTTGAATGAATTTAAAAGCTTGAGTCATAGTTATATTTCTTTTAACATTTTAGTTATCATGTTACAGAAACATCCTAAAACTTTCAAATTACATAAACTCAGATTAGTAGAAGGTTCAGTTACACTTTCATTACCAGGGTCTCTTTATCCTTCCAGATTAGTAGAAGGCTCTACAGATCCTGTCACATAATTAAACCAGCTTGAAGTCTGTGTCCAGCACTCCTGTTCATCCTCCAGATCACTGGCTTGATCCATAGTTCAAATATATTCAAGAACTTATCTTCATCATTTTTCATTTGCAGTGAAGCTCTTAGTCACCACTTACTGGACATATAAAGGAAGAAGTTAAGATTTTTCCACTTAATGAGGGAAACATATTAAAATATGAAATATGCATGATTTCTTTGCAATATTATAAAACAGAGTGTTTGGGAAATAGCTATTTTTACTTGCAAGCAGTTACAGATATGTTTTTCAGAAACCAATTAGTGAGCATAGTACAGTAGGAAAACTATAGAGTTGCTGAAATTACCAAATATTTTTAAAAAATAAACTAAAGTTTATTTTCTACTTACTAATTTGTATTTTGAGTCCACATGCTGAGCACTTTAGGCATAAAATAGAAACTATAAAAAAAATTTGTTGAATGTTCCAAGAGTCTTTTCTTTGCATTTGCTTTTGTATTTCAGAATAAATACAAATTGAAGGCTGCTTCCTATACAATATGAAAAGACTCTTTCACAAAATTACTTAGAGTGACAGTAAACTTTGGCCTTTGATTCAGTGTGGAAGGGAAGTTTACAACTGTGGAAAAAATTTATATCATTTCTTTGGAGAGTGATGGGGGAGGTCAGAGGTGGAAAATGTCTCTAGGCTGCTTTGATAAAGAATTTTATGCTAAGGGCTAGAAAGAACCATGTAGGTTTCCCAATGAGTACTTCTGTTCTCAGCAGGGGCCAAGTCTTTTGTTCAGTAAGCAGGGGAGTGCCTAAATGAGATTCATTCATATCAGAGTGCCATCTCCTTTCAATTTGGTGGTTATTTAGAAATTTTACTGCCAAAGGCAAGCTTCCAAATCTAGAGGCAAAACTAGACAAGTTTCTCTAAGCATAAAGGATAAGGCTTTCTTATGAAAGAGAAAAGTAAATTTATGCACATAAATAACAAGAGCAAGAATTGCTAACAATACCCTAGTGACTTCTGAAGTTCTGAAATAGTCTACACTATAGACCTTAAAAATCCAGGGCCAGTATCTTATAATTCTAGAAGACAGATGTCTAAAATTGATCTCACTGCACTAAAACCTAAGGGTTGACAGGAATAGGTACCTTTATGGGTTTCTAAGGAGAGTCAATCTTCTTGACTTCTCCAGCTTTCACTATCCAATAGCACCTCAGATTCAAATTTCTCTCTGTTCTGGCCTACTTGTCTATGTAAATATCTATATTATATTTTGCCTATTCATTAAGGGTTTGGGTATATTTACTGCACACAACTGATACAGAATAACCTTGTCATCCTAGATACCTTAACTTAATGACATCTGCCAGTAACCTTGTCATGTAAGGTAAAAGATTCACAAGTTCTAGACATTATGTCATCATCTTTCAGAAGAAGTGATTCTGCATATCCCATATGATAACATGCGATTGTCGTACTCATTCAATAAAGGGTATGCTAATGAAATAATTCAGGTCTGCTGTCATTGCAAATAAAACTTCATTGTTGAAAGACATTATGTCTAGAATTAGAATAATTCCAAAGTCAGATCATAGAGGGCTGAAAAGTTAAATCCAATTGAACAAATTTGACTAAACTGAGTTCAATCAGAATTTTATGGCAGAAGCAAACTATATTACATTTAATTATATACTTATTTTGCCAGTCTTTTAGCATATTTAGTTCCTTTCCTGTAAATAAATATAGAACAAATGAATTTCATGTAAATTATTCTCTTACATAATTTTTAATTGGCCAAATATTTTCCTTTATTTGAGAATGGTGTGTAGCAGGAATCTTTAAAGTTCTTATAAATAAAATCAAACCCGAGGCAAGTTATTGGGGTCCATGCTGATAGATCAGAGCGACAGAACAAGCCACAGATATCTCACCTCGCCGGATCCTCAGCTGGTCTTGTCTCCTCAGACTGGAGGCCTCTGAGTCCTCATCCGGAATGGGTCTCAGCTGAATTACTGCTCAAAAGCCTGAATGCTTAACCACGCCAAAATGCTTAACCAGCCAAATGCTTAACCAGCCAAAATCTTCTAGTTTCTGGTCCTCACGCCTTATATATCTTTTTGCTTTCTACCACCACTCCCTGGGATTAAAGGCTGGCTTTCTGGGATTAAAGGCATGTGTCACCATGCTTGGCTATTTCCAATGTGGCCTTGAACTCACAGAGATCCAGAGGGATTTCTATCTCTGCAATGCTAGGATTAAAGGTGTGAGTGCCACCATTTTCTAGCCTTTGTATCTAGTGGCTGTCTGTTCTCTGACCCCAGATAAATTTATTAGAGTACACAATATTTTGGGGAACACAATGCCACCACAATGGTGTATGTGATTTATGTTTTAATAAAAGATAATCTATAAAAATCTTCTAGCTATTTGGGGGTCACTTATTCTTTGTGAAGCTGTTCTGTCATAATAGAGTCATAAAAATTAACATCCCATGAATGCTGCCTGAGTTCAATACCAAAGGCTAAATTGATTTTAAACAATACATTAATTAAAGCCTATTATACTCAGCAGTTGGTTAAGGAAAATGTGGTTGCAAAGAAACTTTAAAATATATTAACAAATAAATAAATAAATAATTTTATCACAATAACAGATGAATGTTTAAATCTTAGAATCTCTCTCCAGCTATTATAATACTATTGATATTGATATCCATATTGTATTGATATCCATTGTTTTTTCCTTCATTTTACTTCCCACCTGTGCACATCTCTCATTTTGACATATGTGTCATCACAACATATAGGAATATTTGCATTCAGCTTTTAGCAACTGGCTACAATAATTATCTTTTTCATTTTATTGGCTACAAAGTATTCAACAAGTGTGCCTTAGTTTGGTTCTCTGTTGCTGTGCTAAAGCTAGTTAAAATTAACTTGGGAAGGGAAGATTTGATTCAATATTACATTTCCAAGTAATAATCTATTACAGAAGGAAATAAAGACAGGAATTCGAACTTGGACACAGGAGCTGATGCAGAGACCACTGAGGAATACTGCTTTCTGGCTTGTTCCTTGTGAATTTCTTAGGTGTCTTTCTTTTATAATCCAGTACCTCTTGTCCAGGGGTTGCACCACTTACAGTAGTATAGGCCCTTCTATATCAATTAACAGTTAAAAAATGCCAACAGACATGACTATAGGTATATCTAATGGTTCCCTAGGAGCTAGAGTTATAGACAGTTGTGAGCCACCCGATATAGATGGTGTGAACTGACTGTGGGTCTTCTGTAAGAACATTATTTACTCTAAGCAGATGAGATATATCCAGCCATTTTTATTTTTTTTATTGTATTTATTGTGTTTATGTGTTTGCTGTGGAATCCTGTGCACTGTGAATATGTGTTGTTCTTATTGGTTGATAATAAAGCTGTTTGGCCAATGGCGAGGCAGAGTAAGGTTAGGTGGTACTGACAAACTGAAGGCAGAGATGGAGAAGTGTGGAGTCAAGGAGACACCAGCCAGCCACCCAAGGAATAAGATGTCAGAGAACTGATAAAACACGGGCCATGTGGAGATGCATAGATTAACAAAAATGGGTTAATTTAAGTGTAAGAGTTAACTAGTAATAAGCCTAAGCCATTGGCTAAACATTTTTATTAATATAAGCCTTTGAGTGATTATTTGGAAATGGCTGTGGTACAGGACAGGACAGAGAAAAGCCTCTGGTTACATGGGTTTGTACATGTATGCATGTGCATTTCTATGAAGATTAGATAATAACTTGAAGAAGTTGTTTTTCTACTTCCACTGTATGTTTCTAGGGTATCAAACTCATGTTGCCAGGTTTTACAGCAAATAGTTGTAATTGCTGCTCCATTATGCCTCCCCTTAAAATAATATTCTTTATCTTTATCTTTAAAAAATATTTATTTTTCTATAATGTCTGCTCTGAATTTCACACAGGCTTGTTGTAACTACAAGATAAACACATGTTCACAACAGCAGGCTGCTCAGCCTTTCCCACCTCCTCTGTGAAGTGCCCCCCAGATAACACTATGTCAATTTGAAATTTTTCTAATCCTTCACAAGACTTTAATTCTCTAGAGAACAAATAATGTCTCCTACACTTCACAGATCCCGTGACAAATGCTCTGAGAGTAAGAGAGTCATACACCAATTATTGTCTCATATGTATAAGTTCTTCGAGAAAAAAAACGACTAATGCATTCTATGACCATAAAGAGCCCCAAAGCTTAACTTCTAGTATCTTCATTTTGGCAGATTCTCAAAGCACCATCATTTCTGCAGTATATCTCCTGTAGATCCTAGCTAGTAAAGAGAACCCTAGGAAAGACACCGGGATTGCACAGCAATGGAGAAATGGATGAGATCTACATGAGCAAACTGGGCATGAAGGGGGTAATGGAAAGCAAGGGTCAGGGGAAAGTGAGCTTAAGGAGCAGGAGTTCCCAGCTGGATCAGGAACAGAGTGAGAGAACAAGGAAAGAGATAGCATGATAAATGAAGACCCTGTGGGAATAGGAAGAAGCAGAGTGCTAGAGAGGTCCCCAGAAATCCACAAAGACACCTCCACTATAGACGACTGGCAATGGTTGAGAGAGTGCCTAAGCTGACCTATTCTAGTGATCAGATGGCTAAACACCCTAACTGTCATGATAGAACTCTCATCCAGTGAATGGTGGAAGCAGATGCAGAGATCATGGCCAAACCCCAGGTGGAGCTCCAGGAGTCAGATTGGCGAGAGAGAGGAGGGATTATATGAAAAAAGAAA
The DNA here is from genome assembly GCF_049852395.1 of Peromyscus maniculatus bairdii. NCBI lineage: Eukaryota > Metazoa > Chordata > Mammalia > Rodentia > Cricetidae > Peromyscus > Peromyscus maniculatus. The sequence continues at coordinate 11,300,177 of NC_134875.1, read as the reverse complement.
TATTGAGACCATGACTGGAAAAAGCACAGAGACAAATAGCCAAACTAGTGGAAACACATGAACTGTGAACCAATAGCTGAGGAGCCCCAGTGGAACTGGACTAGTCCCTCTGGATAAGTGAGACAATTGATTAGCTTGAACTATGTAGGAGGCCCCCATGCTGTGGGATGTTCTGTATGGCAAATGTGTTGCTCTGATTGGTCAATAAATAAAACACTGATTGGCCAGTGGCTAGGCATGAAGTATAGGCAAGACTAACAGAGAGGAGAAAAGAAAGAACAGGAAGGCAGAAGGAGTCACTGACAGCCACCACCAGGACAAGCAGCATGTGAAGATGCCTGTAAGCCATGAGCCACATGGCAAGGTATAGATTTATAGAAATGGATTAATTTAATCTATAAGAACAGTTAGCAAGAAGCCTGCCATGGCCATACAGTTTGTCAGCAATATAAGTCTCTGTGTTTACTTGGTTGGGTCTGAGTGGCTGTGGGACTGGTGGGTGACAAAGATTTGTCCTGACTGTGGGCAAGGCAGGAAAACTCTAGCTACACGCCTAGGCAGTGACAATGGGACCTATCCTTGGTACATGAGCTGGCTTTTTGGATCCTAGGGCCTATGTTGAGACACTTTGCTCAGCCTTGGTGTATGGAGAAGGGGACTGGACTTGCCTCAAATGAATCTACCAGGCTGGGCTGACTCCCCAGGGGAGACCTTGTCTTGGAGGAGGTGGGAATAGGGGGATGGAGTGGGGAGAAGGCTGGGACGTGGGAGGAGGGAAGACCAGGGAATCTGTGGCTTATATGTAAAATTAAATTAATTATAAAATTTTAGAAAGTTAATCACAAAAGTAACTTATTTTGGTGTGCAGTGGTTCTGTTCCAAGATCCATGATGTCACTAGCCTTCAATACTTGGCTAAGTTTCTTGTACCAGGAACAGGTATTAAGTCCAATTAGAGAGCTGTTAGTTACTTGAAGGCAGAAGTTTCTGTCCTAGCAGCAATTCCCATATACCCAGCATGTAACGGTCCAGTCCAGACCTGTTGAAGCATTCTTGGAGGGAAGTGTGGGGAACTGAGAAATAATAGGAAGGAATATAGACATAGACTATAGAAAAAGAGACACAGGATAGCTTCAGAAGGGCCCTGGGTCAATACCCAGTAGTCCCAAGTTTATTCATGATGGGTTTTCTATACACCAGCAAGAGGAGGGGCAAAAGAACCCCCCTTCCTTTCAAGGTCTAGGTATAAAGTGCAAACAAGTGTAGATCTCTTAAAACACCTGATAACCATGTCTTTAGACAAATCATTTCACTATGCAGTCCTTTTGGGCAAAACAAACTCAGACTTTCTGACCTTGAGTAAGGCCTTACTAGGGAGCCTTGTAGGCCCCCACAACAGCAGCCACTTCCCACATTACCATACAGAGGCTTATGTTAATGATAAATGCTTAGCTGGTAGCTCAGGCTTATTACAATATAGCTCTTGCATTTAAATTAACCCATAATTCTTATCTATGTTTAGCCACATGGCTTGGTAACTTTTCTCAGTATGTCAATTTCATCTTTTCTCTGCATCTGGCTGGTGACTCTCAACTGCACACTTCTCCTTCCCATCATCTTTAGTTTGATCAGCCTGCCTATACTTCCTGTCTGGTAGCTGCCCAATCAATGTTTTATTAAACCAATTTGAGTAACAAATATTTACAGTGTACAAGAGTATTATTCCATAGCATTTCCCCTTTTTTGTCTCATTAAAAAGGAAGGTTTTAATTTTAACATGGTAAGATTATATACAACAAAATAGTTATCAAGTAAGAACTACAGTTATAGTATTTAGTCTATTTGTATTTAACTAAATCAGAGAAAACCTTTAATTATCCATCCTATCTTGGTGAGTCCAAAGTTTTGTATCTAATTCAACTATCTAGTCTTCAACTCCATCAAAGACCCTAATAGAGTGCTGTGTATATAGCTCTATATAAATAAAATGGTGGTTGGCCAGTAGCCAGGCAGGAAGTATAGGCAGGACAAGCAGAGAAGTGAATTCTGGGAATGAGAAGGCTGAGTCAGGAGACGCTGCCAGCTGCCACCATAAGTACCAACATGTAAAATACTGGTAAGCCATGAGCCATGTGGCAAGGTATAGATTTATAGAAATGGGTTAATTTAATATATAAGAACTAGATAACAAGAAGCCTGCCACAGCCATACAGTTTGTAAGCAATATAAGTCTCTGTATGTTTACTTGGTTGGGTCTGAGTGGCTTCAGGACAGGCAAGTGAGAGAGATTTGTCCTGACTGTGGCCCAAGCAGGACCAGAAAAACTCTAGCTACAATAGAGTGAAATGTACTAATGACAGGGACATCAGGTTGTCTGAATAGCCACCAAAAATTTCTCTGCAATGTTGGGACATCTGTCTTTGGCCTATAGTCCTTAGCATATCTGACAGAATTTCCTGTGAAACGGAAGTTTGAAGAACTGTCCTACTTTGCCTTGGCAAAGTTCAGTAGTTGCCTCTTTTGTGTCCTGTTGGTCCACTTTGGACAGTAACTGTCAGCAATTAAGGCAAAGGCAGTTTCTTTGTCACATGTTTAGCTTTTACCATAAAGAAAACAAACTCCTTATGGAATTTCTTCGATGTTCATCTTCTTCTCTGAAGTAGATTGGTACTACCAGGAACAGATGTGTCTCAGTATCATGAAAACCCTAAGTTCTTAAAACATTTAGAATGTCATATTCCGTAGGTCTTTGAAGTGTTTGAAGATTGTCTATCTGTCTGAAACATATGTTTCTCTCCTAGATTGGCTCAATCTCCTGTAACCCAGCATGGTCTTGAACTCACAGAGATCCAAATGAATCTCTGCCTTGCAAGTACTAGGATTCAAGGTGTATGCCATCACTGCCTGACCTCTATGTTTAATCTAGTGGATGGCTTTGTCCTCTGATCTTTAGGCAAATTTTATTAGAGTACAGCAAAATATCACCACACATATAGATTCTAAATTTTTAATAGACATGCCAGATTATTCAGGAATGGGCTAAATTGTGGCTTCTCTAATGGGTCATATGTAATACTGCTCTCAGCCTCCTCTGTCTTTGATATATCCTAGCATACACCATTTGGTAAATATAAGTATTTATAGAATTTATTTTGATATTAAATGTCTTAAGCTGAAAAAGCTTTTCATTTTTCCAACATCAAGGTACTAGATATAACCAATAGTAAGGCATTGGCCTAACATGCATAAGGCCATGGGTTCAGTCTCCATCACTGACACTTAAAATAGCTAACAAATCTAAATAAATAAATAAATAAATAAATAAATAAATAAATAAATAAATAAATAAAACTAAAAGAAACTTTCACATTTTGAGTATGTGGGCAAATTTTTCTTTATTTCCTTTGGTCTCTAGTAATACTCTAGATTTTGACTAGATTCAGATACACCTCTTTCCATACAGTTATGATCCACAAAATTTAGAAACTTTTAAAAGAGTCATGAAATGGACTCAAATGTAGGCATGTAGGGAATAGGTAGTGTTAAATCACTTTGAACATCAATTTTGAGAATGAAGCTAGGAAGTGAAAGCAGACTCCCACACATGTAAATATGTTCTGACAACAAGATAAAGCCCAGGTAGATGTCAAATTCACAGCTAGAGATAATGGAAAACTTGATAAGTTGGTGATGTAACATTTCATATACAGTTTCTGGAAGAAAGAACAAACAAATACTTCTGATCATAATGAACTGTTCTCTCCTAACAGCTACTTCCTCAAAAGAAATGTTATGCTGAATGTAAAAGCCTGGAGAATACACCTAAAAGGACAAATATAAAAAGAAGACTCTCTTGAGAGAAAATAATGACTCAGATCTTTGATTAAACACACACACACACTAATAGTAAAAGCATGCATAAGATAACACAAATGCTTAAAATAACTCTCTGATATTGTTTCCCTGTTATGTAAATGATTCCTAAAAAGGTGACTCTCACTGACCAACCATCCTCCACAACAACAGCATGAAGAAGAGGTGAGTGACTGGTCTCTCAGCTAAATAGCCCCAATCTCTAGGTCCTAAGCCACAGGGTATATCCCATGCTCCTAACCCTCCTATCAAAGTTCCAGCAGTTGACCAGGAAGCAAGACTCCTGCAGGCAGGCTGCTCCACCACAGCCACCAATCACTGTACTCTGTAACCTAGAAGACATACTACACTACCCATACCTGTCAAATCCTTCCTTCTCCTCCTGGACAACCATCCCTGGAAACATAGCAGCCACTAAAGGTACAAGCAACACCTGTACTAGTTGTAAGAAGAGCCCCAGCAGCTATCTAGCAGCAACCTCTAGAGACACAAGTGTAACCTGCACCAACTGGAAGAAGAGGTGGGTGAACAACAGTGTAAAAATACATTCAACAACATAATGGGTAATATGAAACCACAAGAACCCAGTGGTCCTATAACAGCAAGACCAGAACACCTCAATGCAGATGAAGCAACAGAAAATAATCTAAAAAATAACTTTATGAAGATGGTAGAGGCCCTTGAAGAGGATGAAAATTTTCCTAAAAGAAAACAAGGAAATGACAAACAAAAAACTGGAAGAAATCAATGAATCCCTTAAAGAAAGCCTAGAAACTGAGCCTGCCAGTGCTGATTGGACTAAGAGGTGAGTTGTTGTTCTTATAACCAAACACTCCAGGCTCTAAGCTTTTGGCCCAGGGGCACAACTGTAGGTCCCCACAACACTACCCATTGCAGACCCAGTTTCAGGCCAGCAAACAAGTATCCTGTAGGAAGGTTGGCCTACCACTATCCCCCACCAGACACTGTAATCTATAAGTCCACCCCTCCCAAACCCATCCACCCTCCAAGTGTGCAACAGCTCCCTGAGACAGAGCCCACCAACACTGATTGGTCTAAAAGCTGCTCTCTGAGACACAGAATCCATCAGCACTGATTGGATAAAGATCCCCAATTAGAACAAGGGTTCCCATTGGACAAAGAATATCAATCAGACTAAGAAAGGCTCCCTCAGACATAGATACACTTGCACTGAATGGAGGAAGAGATGGGTAGATGCCAGTGAAAAAAATACAGTCAGCAACATAAAGACCAATATGGCTCCATCAAAACCTAGTGGTTTTACATCAGGAAGACCTCAATATCCTAACACAGAAGAAGCAGAAGAAATTGACCTTGAAAATTACTTTAAGAAGATGATAGAGATTTTTAAAGAGAAAGCAAAAAATTCTCTTAAAGAAATTGAGGAAAAGATAAATGAAAGTTTGCAAGAAATCAATAAATCCCTTAAAGAAAGACAAGAAAAAGTAATTAATCAGGTGAAGGAAATAGTTCAAGATATGAAAACTGAAATAGAGGCAATAAAGAAGACACAAAATTAGGGAATACTAGAAATGGAAAAAAAATGGTAAACAAATAGGAACTACAGAGACAAGCATAACCAACAGAATGCAAGAGATGGAAGATAGAATCTCTGGCGTTGAAGATAAAATAGAGGAAATAATTCCTCAGTCAAAGAAAACACTAATGCCAACACATTCATAACGCAAAACATCCAGGAAATTTGGGACACAATGAAAAGACCCAACCTAAGAATAATAGTGATAGAAGGAGAAAATACTCACTCAAAGGCACAGAAAATATATTCAACAAAATCATAGAAGAAAACTTTCCCAACTTAAAGAAGGAAATGCCTATGAAGATATAAGAGGCTTACAGAACACCAAATAGATTAGATTCCAAAGCAAAGTCCCCTTGCCACATAATAATCAAACCACTAAACATACAGAATAGAGAAAAAATATTAAGAGCTGCAAAGAAAAAAGGCCAAATAATATATAAAGGAAGACCCTTCAGACTAATTCCTGACTTCTCAATGGAGACTCTGAAAGCCAGAAGGTCCTGGAAAGATGTTATGCAGACACTAAGAGACCATTGATCCCAACCAAGACTATTATACCCAGCAAAACTCTCAATGGTCATAGATGGAGTAAACAAAATATTCAATGATATAACCAGGTTTAAACAATACCTATGCACAAACCCAGCCCTCCAAAAGCACTAGGAGGAAAAATCCAACCTAAGGAAGTTAGATACATCCATGAAAACACAGGCCATAGATAATCCCACACCAATAAATACCAACAAAGGGAAACACAAAACACTAGCACCAAAAATAACAAGAATTAACAATCACCGATTATTATTATCCATTAATATCAATGGACTCAATTCACCTATAAAAAGGCCCCAGTTAACAGAATGGATATGAAAACAGGATCCATCCTTTTGCTGAATACAAGAAATACACAACTTCAAAAACAGACATTAATTCAGAGTAAAAGGCTGGGAAAAGACTTTCGAATCAAATGGACTTAAGAAGCAAGCTGGTGTAACTATGCTAATATCTCATAAAATAGACTTAAAACTAAAATCATTTGAAAGAGATCAGGAAGGACATTACATAATTATTACAGGGAAAATCCATCAAGATGAAGTCTCAATTCTGAACATTCATGCTCAAAATATAAGGGCACCCTCATTTGTACAAGAAGCATTAATAAAGCTTAAATCACACATCAAACCACACACCCTAGTAGTAGAAGACTTCAACACCCCACTCTTGCCAATGGAAGGTCTGCCAGACAGAAATTTAATAGAGAAATAAGGGAACTAACCGACATTATGACTCAAATGGACTTAATAGTTATCTACAGAACATTCTACCCTAACACAAAAGAATATACCTTCTTCTCAGTACCCTATGGAATCATCTCTAAAATCAATCACATACTTGGTCACAAAGCAAATCTCAAAAGATACAAAAAAATTGGAATGACTTCCTGTGTTTTAATGGACAACCATGGCTTAAAGTTAGATTTCAACAACAACAACAAAAATTATAGAAAGCCTACAATCACATGGAAACTGAGTAATGTCCAATTGAATCACCAATGGGTCAAGGAAGAAATAAAGAAAGAAATTAAAGAATTCCTACACTTCAATGAAAATGAATGTACAACATGCCCAAATTTATGGGATACTATGACAGCAGTAATAAGAGAAAAATTCATACCACTAAATGCCCACATAAAGTAGATGGAGAAATCTCACACTAGTGTTTTAACAACACACCTGAAACTCAACCAGGATGAATAGATGCCAGGAAATAATCAAATCGAGGGCTGAAATCAATAAAATAGAAACAAAGAGAACAATACAAAGAATCAATGAAACAAAGAGTTGGTTCTTTGAGAAAATCAACAAGATAGATAAGCCCTTCTCCAAATTAACCAAAAGACACAGAGAGAGCATCCAAATTAACAAAATCAGAAATGAAAAGGGAGACGACAACAGACAATAAGGAAATCCAGATAATCATCAGGTCATATTTCAAAAACCTCTACTCCACAAAATTTAAAAAGATGGACAATTTTCTGGAAAGTCAGGATTAACATAGTAAAAATGGAAATCTTAACAAAAGCAGTCTACAAATTCAATGCAATCCCAATCAAAATTCCAACACAATTCTTCACATACTTGGAAAAAACAATACTCAACTTCATATGGAAAAACCAGGATTGCTAAAAGAATTCTGTACAACAAAGTAACCTCTGGAGGCATCATGGTCCCTGACTAATACTATAGAACTACAGTAATAAAAACAGCTTGGTACTGGAATAAAAACAAACATGTGGACCAGTGAAGTTGAATTAAATAACCTGAAATAAGTCCACACATATATGAACACCTGATTTTTGACAAAGAGGCCAAAATTTTACAATGGAAAAAGAAAAGCATCTTCAACAAATGTTGCTGGCATAACTGGATTTCAACATGTAGAAGATTAAAAATAGATCCAAATCTATCATCATGCACAAAACTCAAGTCCAAGTGAATCAAAGGCCTCAACATAAATCTAGTTATACTGGAATTGAGAGAAGAGAAAGTAGAAAATAGTCTTGAACGCATTAGCACAGGAGACCTCTTCCTAAATATAACGCCAGTAGCAGACACTGAGAGCAACAATTAATGGGACCTCCTGAAACTGAGAAGCTTCTGTAAGGCAAAGGACACTGTCAATAAGACACAATGGCAGCCTACAGAATAGGAAAAGATCTTCACCAACCCCAAATCTGACAGAGGGCTGATTTCCAAAATATATAAAGAACACCAGAAACTAGGAACCAGAATACTAAATAATCCAATTAAAATAAAAACAAAAACTGGGTACAAATATAAACAGAATTCTCAATAGAAAAATCTCAAATGGCCAAAAGAGATTTAAGGAATTGCTTATCATTCTTAGTCATCAGGAAAATGCAAATCAAAATGACTCTGAGCTACCATATTATACCTTTCAGAATTGCTAAGATCAAAAACACTGATGGAGATGATGTGGAGTAAAGCGAAAACTCCTCTACTGCTGATTGGAGTGTCAAATTTTACAGTCACTTTGGAAATCAGTATGGTGGTTTTTCAGGAAATTGAGAATCAATCTACCTCAAGACCCAGCAATACCAATCTTGGGCATATACCCAAAGGATACTGAATAATACCACATGGACACTGGCCCAAGTATGTTCATAGCAGCATTATTTATAATAACCAGAACGAGGAAAGAACCTAGATGCCACTCAACTGAATAATCGATAAAGAAAATGTAGTACAATTATACAATTGAGTATTACTCAGCAGTATAATCATGAAAACTGCAGGTAAATGAATGAAACTAGAACATAAAATCATCCTGAGTGAGGTAACCCAGACCCAGAAAGACAAATATGGTATGTATTCACTCATACTTCCACATTAGGAATAAAGTACAGGATAATCAACCCATGATCTACAACCCCAGAGAGGCTAAATAACAAAGAGGGTCCAAAGAGGGATTCAAGCTTACATAAAAATAGAGCTTTTAGCTATGCTACACTGAGTTCCATTTCCTCACATTTTGTTCCACATTCATTTAGCACCTATTTTAAAAGCCATGAAACAGTGTAATAAAGTGAAAATATGCTATTATATACCATTTCCTTATTGTCCTTGAAAATGTAATGGTATGTGTAATAAAGGATATTTCTCTTTGTTGCTAAGCTTTATTATTTAGGTTTTGTTACTTATCTACCTAATCACCATGCTTCAGGAAAAAGAGAAATACTAAAATGGAATTTGTACAAGCATGTTCTAATAGCTTCATACAACCTCCCTCCTTCCCTTTCTTCCTCTCTACTTTCCTCCCACTCTTCCTGTCTTCCTTCATTTCTTCCTCTCTTTTCATTTTGTTTTACTGGGGATAGATACTGAGCTACACACTGAGTTACATTTTCTAGCTCTTTTGTGTACTCTTTCTATTTTGATAAAAATGTTTTATTTCAACATTTTAAAATGGTCAGAAATGGACTTGGGGAGATGGCAGGTTGGGAAAAGGACCTGTAGCATAAGTGTGAAGATCTTAGCTCAGAGGCTCAGAATGTATAGGAGTAATAGCAGCACTCCTACAGTGCCATAACACATAGATATAGAATAATACCCAGAAGTGTGTGGGATATGCAGCCTAACATACTCAGAGGCATATAAATGAGTCTGTCTCAGACAGGGTGGTAAACAGCTCAGACTTCTGAAGTTGTCCTCTGACCTTTACACATGCTTGCTCCATGGTACGTGTATATTCCCAGTCATTTTTATTTACACCCATTACTTGTAAACACACATTTTATTAAGTTAGAATACAATACGAAAAAGTAATTTTCTCAATATATACCTTACATGTTTATGACTACAAATTATTGAATCATTGGATTTCTTACACTTAAAATTGTTGGAGTGTTCCCTGTTGAAAATGTTAGCTTTGCATTTAGATTAACAAATGAAAACACTAATCTGATTTTTAAAGTAAATAAATGTTGAATAACTCTTCTATTTTATTTCATTTTTTGTATCCAAAAAGTAGAAATCAAAATACAATTCATATATTAATATCTAATATTTATAGAATCCAATTAATTTGAAAATATTTGAAAGGTAAAGAGCTATTGTTACGTTATACATTAGTATGAGTAATTATAAAAATATATACTATTTTTATTTTCAAAATATTGTTTCAGTGGTGGTACTCATTTCTAATTAGTGAAAAATCTAAAGTAAATGTGGGTCAAATAGCTGACTTGACAAGACAGGCCATCTTATGACCTGATGAAAAAAAAATACATTTCAAAGTACCAAATTTAGTCTAGCTATAAAACTCTACAGAATATATTTTAAAAATCATACAGTATATTTAGCTTTTTGCCCAATAATTCTATATAACATTTCCAAAGGAAATAAAAAATCTAAATTGGCAAAAATAAGTTCTATATAACACCAGTAATGGTACACTAGGTTTTACTAACAATTCAACATATTGTTAACATTTCTGTGTTTCAAAAGTGTATTCTACTTAGGTACATATATCTATTATAATATACAATGATGTATTTAATACTTGAACATACAAGGGAACAATGACTTACTTAACTTCTGTGCATTAGTAACACTATTTCTCATAATGTACACTAGATATTTGAAACTAGAATCACTAGTTTCTCTTGAACATATGGTCAATATGAACCTATTGTGAAAATTAAAGTTGAAACAAGAGATTGATAAATATTCACATAGCAAAATGGCCTCTTGGTTATGAACTGCGGGTTGATGTTCAAGATGTGTTTTTCTATATTTCTAACTAGTGGGAAAACCTGTACAAAATATCCTTATCTTACCAAAGATTACAGTGCAAACTGAGTAAAAATGAGAATAATGTAATAAATACCCTCTTTTCTTCATGCAAGAAAAGTAAATGGAAGCAAGGACTTCCTAGAACTAAGTAAATTTTAAAAATTACATTGTTACATGAATCTTTTTTATTTAATATTTTTGTTTTATAATTAATTTAATTTTACATATCAGCCACAGATTCCCTTGTCTTCCCTCCTTCCCCCCAAACCACCCACCCATTCCCACCTCCTCTAAGGCAAGGTATCCCCTGGGGATTCAGCCCAACCTGGTAGATTGAGTTGAGGCAAGTCCAGTCCCCTTCTCCATATACCAAGGCTGAGCAAAGTGTCTCAGCATAGGCCCTAGGATCCAAAAAGCCAGCTCATACACCAAGGACAGGTCCCATTGTCACTACCTGGGGACCTCCTAAACAGTTCAAGCTAATCAACTGTTTCACTTATCCAGAGGGCCTAGTCCAGTTCCATGGGGGCTCCTCAGCTATTGGTTCACAGTTCATGTGTTTCCACTAGTTTGGCTATTTGTCTCTGTGCTTTTTCCAATCATGGTCTCAATATTTCTTGGTCTTATAATCCCTCCTCTTTCTCACCAGTTTGACTCCTGGAGCTCCACCTGGGTTTTGGCCATGATCTGCTTCCACCATTCACTGGATGAGAGTTCTATCATGACAGTTAGGGTGTTCAGCCATCTGATCACTAGAATAGGTCAGCTCAGGCACTCTCTCAACCATTGCCAGTTGTCTATAGTGGAGGTGTCTTTGTGGATTTCTGGGGACCTCTCTAGCACTCTGCTTCTTCCTATTCCGATGGGGTATTCATTTACCATGTTGTCTCTTTCCTTGTTCTCCCACTCTGTTACTGATCCAGCTGGGAACTGCTGCTCCCCTAAGCTTGCTTTCCTCGACCCTTGCCCTCCATTACCCCCCTCACACCCAGTTTGCTCATGTAGAACTCATCCATTTCTCTGACACTGGGCAATCTCTGTGTCTTTCTTAGGGTACTCTTTATTAGGTAGCCTCTCTGGAGTTGTGAGTTACAGTCTGGTTATCTTTTGATTTACATCTAGTATCTACTTATGAGTGAATACATACAATGTTTGTCTTTTTTAGTCTGGGTTATCTCAATCAGGATGATATTCTCTAGTACCGATTCAATACAATTCCCATCAAAATCCCAAAACAATTCTTCACAGACCTGGAAAGAACAATATTCAACTTCATATGGAAAAACAAAAGACCCAAGCTAACCAAAAGGATCCTGTACAATAAAACAACCTTTGCAGGCATCACAATGCCTGACTTCAAGCTTGACTATAGAGCTATAAAAATAAAAAACAGCTTGGTATTGGCATAAAAACCAACATGTGGACCAATGGAACCGAACTGAAGACCCTGACATTAATCTGCACAGCTATGAACATACGATTTTTGACAAAGAAGCCAAAACTGTACAATGGAAAAAAGAAAGCATCTTCAACAAATGATGCTGGTATAACTGGATGTCAACATGTAGAAGACTGTAAATAGATCCATTTCTGTCACCATGCACAAAACTTAAGTCCAAGTGGATCAAAGACCTCAATATAAATCCAGTTACTCTAAACCTGATAGAACAGAAAGTAGGAAGTAGTCTTGAAAGCATTGGCACAAGAGATCTCTTCCTAAATATAACACCAGTAGCACAGACACTAAGAGAAAAAATCAATGGGACCTCTTGAAACTGAGAAGCTTTTGTAGGGCAAAGGACATGGTCAATAAGACAAAACAACAGCCTACACAATGGGAAAAGATCTTCACCAACCCCACATCTGGCAGAGGTTTGATATCGAGAACATATAAAGAAATCCTGAAATTAGACATCAAAATACCCAACAGTCCAATTAAAAAAAATGGGCTATAGTACTAAACAGGGAATTCTCAACAGAAGAATCTCAAATGGCTAAAAAGCCTTTAAGGAATTGCTCAACTTCCTTAATCACCAGGGAAATGCACATCAAAATCACTCTGAGATACCATCTTACACCTGTCAGAATGGCTAAGATTAAAAAAAAAACCCTGAAGACAGCTTATGTTGGAGAAGATATGGAGCAAAGGGAACACTCCTCAACTGTTGTTGGGAATGCAAACTTGTTCACCCACTTTGGAAATCACTATGGCACTTTCTTAGAAAATTTAGGAATCAAACCTCCCTTAAGATCCAGCTGTACCACCCTTGGTACACTCAAGAAATGCTCAATCATACCACAAGGTAACACAAATCTTAAAAGTTCTTATTAATAAGAACAAACCTGAAGCCAGGTATTGGATTGAACACTGAAAGACCAGAGAAAAAGAACAAGACAATCTAACCTCACCTTGCCAAATTCTCAGCTGATCTTGTTTCCTCAGACTGAAAGCCTGTGAATCCTCATCTGAATGAATCTCAGCTGTACTGCTGCTAAAAACCTAAAAGCATAAAAACACTCTAGTTCTTGATCCTCATGCCTTATATACCTTTCTGCTTTCTGCCATCACTTCCTGGTATTAAAGGCATGTGTTCCTGAGCCTGGATGGGTTTTTGTTTGTTTGTTTGTTTTTGTTTTTTTTATTTATTTTTTATTTTTATTTTATTTCACAATACTATTCAGTTCTACATAACAGCCACAGATTCTCTTGTTCTCTCCCTTCCTGCCCCCCTCCCCTTCCCCTGAGCCCAACCCCCATTCCCACCTCCTCCAGATCAAGGTCTCCCTCGAGGACTGGGATCGACCTGATAGACTCAGTCCAGGCAGGTCCAGTCCCCTCCACCAAGATTGAGCCAATCGTCCCTGCATAAGTCCCAGGATTCATACAGCTAACTCATGCAATGAGCCCAGGACCTGGTACCACTGCCTAGGTGCCTCCCAAACAGATCAAGCCAATCGAGTGTCGTATTGAACTCACAGAGATCTGAATGGATCTCTACCTCCGAATGTTAGGAGTAAAAGTGTGTGCCACCATGCCTGGCTTCTATGTCTATCTAGTGGCTGTTCTGTTCTCTGACCTCAGATAAATTTATTAGGGTGCACAATATTTTAGGGGACAAAATATTACCACATTTCCCCTTTTTCTGTTTAAATAATAAAGGAAGCTTATAACTAATAAAATGTAAAGTATATACAATAAGTATATACAATATATACAGTCAAGAATTACATTAACAATATCTAGTCCATTCACGTTTGTCATATTCAGACAAAAAAATTCATTATTTATCCTACTTTGGTGTGTCCAATACAAAATTTGTACACAATATAGAAAAATGCAATCCAATGTAAAATATTTAAAACAAGTATTAACTTTTTAAAAGTAGATTGAGTAATCTTTTTATCTTATAATATCCACATTCTCTTTTTTCTTTCATATGAGATTCAATAATTACCTTTTTTCTTATCATTTTATATCTTCTTTTACTTTTCAGAATAGATTCAATAATCTACCTTTTTATTCTATTATTTCTATGTCTTTTTTTCAGAGTAGATTCAATAATTTACCTCATATCTATATCCTCCTTTTTCTTTTTTTAAACAAGAACCTGAATCTAATTTCCTTTGTTTAGTTTTTTTTTTCTGACCATTAACAATTATCTTGTAACCAGTCATTGCAAACAATGACAATATCCATAACTCAAATGACCAAAACCCACCCAACCCACCTCTTGGGAATGTGGGCGTTGTGTTCTTAAAATCACTTCTTGCTGTCTGGGGGCAAAGACATCTTTAGAGGATCCTGACAAGAAAAAAAAATTGGGTTAATTGTCAAGTCCTGGGAGAGTTAGCTGTATCATTTGTCCAGTCTCTGCATAACGAGAAAGTGCAGGGCTTGTCTCAAGTCCTTGCTGGAGTAGTCTGTGAGGCTGGATCCTCTCAGCTAGCCATCTTGAAATTGTCCTAAGCAGTTTGTAGTCCAAAGCAGATCTTCCTGTGTTGTTAATCAGCTTAATGGTTTTATCATAGTCCATGTGGAATAGTCATTGTGGGATCCTGTCATCCTTTGAAGATATCAAAGTTGCTGTTAAGTGTTGTTATGGTTCCCTGCAGAATTTTTTTTCTTTTGTCTTTTTTCCTTTTTTTTGGGGAGGGGGGGCTCCTTCATGGTTTGGAGGAATCACAATCTGATAAATATCTGTCTCTTGGAATCAGAAATGTTCTTCTGTAGAAGGCAATATCTTCACAACAATTTCTCCCCAACATTTGCCTCACCAAACTTCTCCAAACTGACGTTTGCTGATGCTTTCTTGTAACACAATGGTCCTGCCAATTGTTCTCTGAACAATCAGTGGTAAATACTTCGTCTCCAGTGGCATCATCACCATTGCCACCAACATGATGAGAAACAGCTGGCAATATAGAGCTGCCTCCATGGTCCCACTGCTATGATTTATGGTCCGGCTCACTCTGGCTGCAGCGTCTCCTCAGCTAGTTTCCTAGGCTGGACTTGAACTTGGGATCCTCCTGCTTCCGTCTCCTTTAGTGAAAACTTTACAATACAGTGGAACACAGTCCACAAAGTCATCAGTAGATATGCATGGACATATATATCATAGTGCTTGTGTCAGTGTGTGTGTTACAGAATGGATAACCTGTGGGCAAGGATGGAAAGATGAACCTTGGGAAATTAAGCTTCAAATTCATCACAAGTCAAAACAGTAGTAGCATAGGAAATCATACAAGCAAACACAAATCAAGTGAAATGCAGAAAGGGTTACTAACAGGACATCACCATAGACAGAAAATAAAGCAAGGCAGGTGGCAACATACATTCATGACCCCAGCAATGGAAGGTGTACTATTCATATAGATGGGGCCTGTTTCTCTTCATAACTTGTTTATTTGCCCTCCTTGAAGAGAAAATATTCCTCAGGTAAGCTTAGCTTAGAGACCTGAATATAGCAATCACTGACAGCAGTTTTCTGTGTTGGTAGTATAAGATCAGATAGGCTTGTTTGTCAAAAACCTTTCTGTGGTACTATGTCTAGAAACAAATATCAACTCAATAGATTTTATCTTTCCTGACATGTCTAGCTTCTATTTCATTTTTGAACTGATGGCTACTGTTTCTCAGTAGGGAATGAGAGCATATGTTTAGAGTGGAACTGTAATTGATTTTGTTTGCATCCACTTTTTTATTTTACAAGTAAAGTCTTTTAAATTGTTGTGAGAAACACAGTGAGCATTCTTGATGTGCTAAAAGTCCTTGATGAATACAATTAAACACAGTAATATAAGTCACATATTTTTCATTTGTGTTTCTTCTGTTTTAGGGATTTCATCACACTTATTACCACCTGAAATGCTTTCTTCTGGTTATTGCCTTGCACTGGTATGTGAGTTTGATGACTGATGAGCCTTTGTTTTTTTGTTTGTTGTTTTTTGTTTTATTTGCTGCTCCAGTCACGAGAGCAAGTAAGTGTTGAATGAATAAGGAAACAGAATAATTGGTGATTTAAAAAAAAAATAGGAGGACAGGTTCCTATTCAGGCAGCAAATCCTTTAGAATATTTTAGTCTCAAATCATTGTATCAGTGGAGAACTAACACACTATCTACTTAGAATGTGAGTCAACAGCCCTTTTAATTTGAAAATATTCATGACAGTATCAGCGGAAGCTCAGTGGATTTCTAAGTGAAATGAAGATATCTCTCTGAACTTCTCCAATTTGATACCAGCCACTAAAGATTATTAGCCTAAAGCCTGAAAGTAGCTTTGGTAACATTGGGTAAAAGATGAACCTTAGAGCAAGACAACTAATTGGAGATATGTATTCACCTGCCCTCCATACAACTGAATTTTGACCTACGATGATATGTAAATGAGAAATAGACACCTTCAAATTTAGTTATTGTCATGGAATCCTACTGATACTGGATAGAATGCCTGATACTAACATATCTTATAGATGTAATCATTGTACTAATTAGATCCCTGGAGTCATTATCAACAATAATAAAAAGAATTGTAGGAGTTGTAGCATATGTGTGCCTATCCAGTGGATAAATGAACCTAATAGCTTTTATTCATACTCAGATCAGCATCTGCACAGCAAATGGCTAGATCTGAGAATATGTAGTATGTCAGTCATTTCCAGCCTGGTAAAAACAAAGTGAATGGGTGGTCTAAGTGAAAAATTACCTCAAAAACATTGGTATTTTGAAGGAGGAATTCACAGCTGGACCAGGCAAGCTGTGAAAATTGTGCTTCCTGCACAAAAGGAAGGCTGACACAGACTTTGAAATGGCTTTTCATGACTAAGAAACTCACAGGATACAAAAGATTTTACAGACCACTTTGAAAACTATGCTATTTGAGGAACACACAACTTGATTTACTTTTAGGCACAGGATTTATTTATAATGAATCATCATGGTAGCTACTTTCCTTAATAGAGAATCATTTTAGGAAAATGCTCTGAATTGCTTGAATATAGATAATTCCTTTATACAAACAACCTTGATGGAATTTTTAAAATAAAGAATGGCAAGGATCTAAAAATTCAACATTATGCTAGTGCTTAGAGAGGAAGATAATTACAAGAGCACAATATTCATAAAACACTAACATTTCATATGACACCGACAGGTTACTTGATCTTTAAAAGAGACATATGTCTGTAAAGTGGTAGCCATAACTGGTCTTGAACTTTTGATAGCCTTTACTTACCCTCTAGATTTCTGGTTAAAGGTGTGCACCACAAGGCATGACTGTTTCCATGACAAACAAAACTAGATATGGTCATACCAAGTCGGCTTGGAAACTAACCTTGTCATTATCTCCCTGACATGCTCAATTGTTTTGAGACACTGACAATATATTTTTTCATTGGTATCATTGTGGTGTGGATCTCATATCTATGCATCATCACTTTATTAAAATCCCCCCCCAAAAGCATAATGCCCTAATTATAGACTGTGAAGCAAAATGAAGAAAATGTTTTCTGAAGAAGAAATAATGTGTGTACTACACTGTACTCTAGTATTTTAGGATAAGTTATCCTTAAAGCACTGTTTAAAGTAGTGACTTCTTATTTATGCATCATATGAATAAGTAGTGGCAAAGTGAGAAGAGACTGGATTATAAAGCCATGACTCCTCAAAAGAATATACAATATAGAGACGGAGCTTTCTACTCTCCATTTTTCTTTTACTCATGTTTAAATGCATTAAGGTCATCAGTTAGTTCACTTTCCCAATAAATGTCAGGTTATTAATACAAACGTCAAATACTCATGAATGCAGAACTTACAATGGTTTGTCATCAGAGTAAATTTTGCTTTTTCGACTTAGGTAAAATAGCCTGTGATTAGTCACATTATTTTAGATGAACAGATGATCAGAGCACTGCTATCATCTTCCACATGGATATTTTCTTCCTTTCCAATCCTTTATTGCCTTTCTCTAGTTGCTGCAGAGATAACATGACATTGGCCAGTTTCTAATCCAATTATCTGTTTTATTATCCTTAATATCATCACTTGAAAATTTCTTTGGTGTTCCAGTGTTCTTCATTTAAAGAAATCATTTCTAAATTTTCCTTAGAGAAAACATTATGAACCAATTAAATCAAAAGAATGGTAATATATGAGATATTCAAGCATACTTCTTTTTTTGTGATATATATTTTTTATTTTACAATACCATTCAGTTCTACATATCAGCCATGGGTTCCCCTATTCTCCCCCCTCCCACCCCCTCCCCTTACCCCCAGCCCACCCTCCATTCCCACCTCCTCCAGGAGAAGTCCTCCCCCGAGGACTGTGATCAACTTGGTAGACTCAGTCCAGGGAGGTCCAGTCCCTTCCTCCCAGACTGAGCCAAGTGTCCCTGCATAAGTTCCAGGTTTCAAACAGCCAACTCATGCCATGAGCACAGGACTTGGTCCCACTGCCTAGTTGCCTCCCAAACTG
Organism: Peromyscus maniculatus bairdii; assembly: GCF_049852395.1. Classification (NCBI taxonomy): domain Eukaryota; kingdom Metazoa; phylum Chordata; class Mammalia; order Rodentia; family Cricetidae; genus Peromyscus; species Peromyscus maniculatus. Next base: position 11,281,454 of record NC_134875.1, on the reverse strand, counting down.
ATCAAGCCAATCCACTGTCTCACCTATTCAGAGGGCCTGATCCAGCTGGGGGCCCCTCAGCCTTTGGTTCATAGTTCATGTGTTTCCATTCATTTGGCTATTTTTTTAAATAATTGAGTAAAACTGAAATTTATTATATGCCACAGTCGTCCTAGGGACCTCCATGTCAAGCATACTTCTTAAAGATAAATGCTTCAATGTCTATATTACCTTCTTACTTCTAGGCACAGTACACATAGGAAAAGCTTTTGAAGCCACCTCTGATATTAGGAAAGTGAGGCTTATAGAAATCAATGTTTTTTCAGTTTAAATGATTTCCTAATTGTAATAACAGTCTTAAGATGTATAGACCTGCTTTCATGTTCAGTTAGTGGTAACTTAAATTTTGTGAATTGATATGAAGTACCAAAGAATACATGATGGTGATATGGGAAAGCAGATACAAACTATTGTAAAGGCAAATAAAATGTAAATACCTGTGTTTCAATATTCCAGAGAGCTATCAAATGTCTTAAATGAAAAAATTCTGTTGTTAAATGACTAAAAAAGCAATATTAATATACATGTGTTCGTATAACTTTCAGTAAGTTTAAAAATAAACATCTTTGTTTCTTAGTATTAAAATATTACAATATACATTTTTAGAATAGTATTGTGGTTTTCTCTATCAGAAAATAACAGAATAAGAAGGGAACTAAATTTAACTGATGTTTACTACTACTTTTTATTGCAGTGGATTCGGTAGTATCTCCTAAAAATCATGCCCAACCAAATTCTCAGAATATGAATTTTTTTGTCAGAAATTAGTAGGCTTTACAAACAGTTTGATACAAGTAATCCATTTTCTCTATTTCAAGCACCAAACCAATGGAATAGAAATATTTCAAGTAGACAAATATTTATAAAAAGAAGTCTTTGAATCTCTTCATACAAAGGTAAGTTCATTAGATTGTAGAAATGTCAAAGCTAAAGATGACCTTGATAAAATGAGAATTTTTGTGGTGAGCAATTAAGAGGAATAATGGTATTTAAATGAAGTAATATGTTAAACTATGTTACATATCTTACCAGATTAAATTCTGTATAAAGCCCTCCTGGGGTCAAATCAATTTCCAAGGAGATTGGTTTCAGGGAAGGCCATGGCAAAGTGGGATGATATTCAATTGGATTACATTATGTATCTATCAGTTTATGCTTCATGACATTTTCAGAAATAATAGAATGAACATTGGTAATTATTGTCATACAATATATTGTGATACCAGCTAAAAGATAAGAGCAAGAAATTATTGAAAGTAGCTCTTCTAATATCATTACCATCTCAAAACCAAAGTACATACAGATTCGGCTGCAACTTCTGAGGAACAACAGTAGTCTACACCATTCAGAGAAAATAGTATTAGTAAAAGAGCCTTTCTAAGTCCCTAGACAAACATTGAAGAAACAATAAAAACAAACTTGTAACTGTAAATTAATATCAAGGCTACAGTTTATTGTTTATAGTGCCTATATCACAAAATGTAAAACATGAAAAGAAACAGGAAAATGCAAGCAAAAAAAAAAAAAATCAAGTGCAAGGAATTGCCTGCTCATGGATGGTGCACTGAACAGAAACTTTTAGCAACAGTTATAGACATGGCTGATAAACATGTTCTTAAATACTAAAGGAATATATGACTCAAATATTTTATTGAATGGAAATTTATAAGGAGATATTCTTTATTAAAATGAAAAAAAATACTACACATCACCATAACAAATGAAATTGCACTACGACTGAGGGGATGTTTTAGTGAATGAAGCTCCTGGTCACACAAACATGAGGACCTCAGTTCAATCTTGAGCACTGACTAAAATGTTGAATATGGTGGGGCAGATCCATTATCCTGGTGCTAAAGATAAGAGGATAAAAGAACCCCTAGGGCGTTCTGGCCAGCCATCCTAGTTAACCAGTGAGTTCCAAGTACAGTGAGAGATCTTGTTTTTAAAATTAAGGCAGAAAGTGATTGATCAAGATACTTAACTTTGAATTCTGGCGTCTAGACACATGTACCCAAAAACATGAACATGGACACATACACAAACTCTATAGATGAGTCAAGTACATTTGAAATAACAAAAAGATGTAGCAATACATTAGATAATCTCAAAGCACAGAACAAGAACACTAAAGAAACAAATATTGCTGACTACATTAATGTACATCTATCAATATCAGAAAGGGAAAGGAAAAGAAGCAGAACATACTGGAAGAAATTATAATTTAAAACATATATTTGATGACACTCAGTGAACTACAGTTTGGGTTACTAAAAAAAATCCATGTGAAAATAAATCATAGTAAAATTGTGAAAGCAAGATTTTTAGAAATAAGAAATTAATATTTCAATATAAAGAGAAACAAAAGTAGTTTCTTGATAACAATTCCAATGTAAAACAATCCTGGTAATTAAACTTTATTTAATAATAAGTAATGCCATTAATTTCAAAATAGATGGAATAGGAAGTCATTGCATAAAACAAAATGCCAGCTACAGACCAGTGTCCCAATAAGTTAACATGTAAAAATAGTGATCCCTTGAGATTAAGAACGGTGAGATGTGGCATGAGTAAATGAGGGATTGATTTATTTAGTGTATGCTATCTGCAAGTGTTGAACTATCACACTGAACTCCATAGATGTAACATTAATACATGTTAAACAAAATGTTTCACATTGTAGTCATTTTATGCCCCTCCAGAGTGGACGTGCATTAGTGGCTCTGCAAGCTTTGGCATTGGCTGTTTGTAAATCCTACTTGTTATAAGATCTTGACAGGGATGAGGTAACAGATCCAGAACAGCTGTGGATGGCATTTATTCAACCATGCCACTTGTATCATGAATTCTCAATGGCAAATTTTAGCAACCCCCATAATTTAACACTCCTATCCAAATAAATACATTTCTAGCTGGCTTGGATAGCAACATCCTTGTATATAACAATTCTGTCTTTTATACAAGAAGCTTGAAAACAGCGTTCTGTAATGGTCAGTCTTGGGCAATGGATTTAACTCATCTTCTGTCACTTTCCCTCTACTTCTGCTTAGAGTTCTTTGGTCACAACTGTAGTAACAGTATAGAAAACTGGAGGGCCAGAACCTTCAAAGCATTTTAAGGTTCAATCTCTCTCTCTCTCTCTCTCTCTCTCTCTCTCTCTCTCTCTCTCTCTCTCTCTCTCTGTCTCTCTCTGCCTATTTTACATTCACCTACCCTGTGTGTGTCTTTCCTTACTTGCCCTACTTATATGTGTAGGTAGATACATAGCTGTTTATTCTATGATTTTTTACAAATGGTGAAATGTTAGCCTCCCATATCTAATAGATATCAGGTGCTGGAAGTCTTCAGGAACAACTCCAGGTGCTTATAATTCCATATTTCTAATTATTCTGGAGCTAGGCACAGTATATGATAGGGATAAACATACTTAGCATAGAATAACAAATATAATTTTAGTGAAGGTATAAAAGTGCTTTATTGTGTTTGTCTTAGGAACTCCAACTGTATCTTATGTATTTTAGTATTGAACATACATAAGTCACTAAAAGTAGTGCTATGGATGTATCTTACTAATAAAATGCTTATGTGGCTAACACAAGTCCATGGGTTCCATCCTCAGCACACAAAAATGTCAGAAAGGAATATGCAACAAAGCAGAACATGTTATGCCTTTGTAACAAACAACCCCCAAATGCCAGTGTCTTATACTAAGATCATTTTTTTTTCTCAAACAACCCATCTCTCATTTCCCCAAAGAGAAGAGTCAAATTGTAGTTACTATTTCCCCTGGAGTTTCAGAATCATCTTCATCTTTTAGCATTGTTTGTCAGTAGAATATAGGGGAAAAAAAAGCACTCTATAAGTACTAGAAATGTAATATAATTATAAATATACTCATCTGATACTGAAAAAAATATAGGAATTAGACACTGTTATAATAATTCCTATTTAAAAATAAGTGGTTTCCCTACTATTCTTGGCGATATGTTGTGTCTCTATAGACTATACAAATTGGAGTCTTTGTTTATTTTGCTATTTTGTATTAAAAATTCTAGCTCAGTCACCTGTTCAAAGTCTGAATCCTTAGCTTAGGACTTAAGTTGTAAATGAAAGTTTCTTAAATTTTTGTGTAGAAAAAAGTATCAAAATTATTTTTGGAAGTTGCTAAAATAGTAGGTACTTGGCACCATTCTCAGATTTGGGGAATTGTAATATGTCAGAGTGAAATTAAGCAATCTGTATTTTAACAAATTTACAAGTTAATTCTCACTACAACTAGAGATGGAAAATTACTAAAGTAGCCCGACATTATTGCAGTCTTTTGTCTATATCTAACCCACACTGCAGGTAATTGCACCTAATCAGTTGTCAACTCTTAAGATTATTCAATAAGCAAAATTACATTGAGCTAGCCACAGTGTTAGTCAATAGGGATAATAGATAAGTTGTAAACCCTGTCTTTAAGGAATAGCCTTGTTATTTAGATATTAGTGAAAATAGATGATTTTAACAAAATAAAGATTTTTTTGCAATGGCATGTGCTCTCAGGGTATGAACAGGTCATATGGAGCTGCCTAACCTATTTTAAGATGAGAACATTTGTAAAATCATTGAAGTCCATGGCAGAGATCAGAAGAAGGTGTTAGATCCCATGGCATTGGAGTTGACAGTTAGGATCCACCATGTGGCTTCTGGGAACTGAACCCAGGTCCTTTGTGATTACTATTAACTGATGAGACATCTCACTAGAACCCTGTTTTTATGGCCTTTCCTTTCTTCAAATTTATATGAGATCAAACAGTTGATATATCATGGAATCTAGCCCCTCATTGTTGATCTCATATATAATGATTATTAAATTTCTAAGATCATCTCTGGCTTTATGATTAACTACAACAGTTTCATGTGCCCCAAATACCCTACCTTTTTCAATATCTAGTATAAACAGCATATTATTTTCTACTGATACTTGAAAACCATAGTCGACATTCTCTTTTTACTCAATATATGAACTATGTTGTAACACTGGCAGTTTGTCCTCAATTTCAAGAAAATCTTTAGCCCAAATATACAAGCAACCTAATAAATAACTTTAGTTATAATATATGGCAGTTCCCCTAAATTTATTTCTGGTAGTAAATAGCTTGTCTTATTGACTTTTTCAAGATTAATTTAAGGGAAATATATTCTCAATAAAGTGGTGGATGTTTGGCTACAAACTGCTATTTTTTTCTTGTACATTATACTCCATTTTGATTCTTCCACTATGGAAATATTACTGTGCAATTTTAAGCCACTAAAATTGATATGTTTATTATGAATTTATCCACATTGTAAATTAATTCCTACTTACTGCCTAGTAGCTAAATTTAAGATCACAATTGTCTATTGTGTAAGAAGAATGTGCATGGAACAGAATAGATTAAAAGGAATTGCCTTCCTAGAAGTAATCCATAATATTTAGTACTGAAGTGAAAAAGAATCTTTGGATTTCACTTATTTATTAGTACTGAATTATTCTTCATTAGTGATAATCAGAAATGGTAGGTGTCTTGAGTAGAGAGTAAACCATAAACTTTATTTTTAAATATTAGAATATTAGCATTGGATATTCAGGTACATGTATGTCATTTGGAATATCCATAGAAGTCAGGAAATTACTAAGGTGCTTTCAAAGAGGGAGGATAGGAGGAAATTTTATAAAGGATTAAAAGAGAATAAGAAATCAGGAAAAATAACTAATTATCCTACCTTTGATAGATTACATATGTGATACTGGGCAAATATTCAATATGTCTAAAATGCTCCTTCTTCAAAATAGAACTACTATTAAACTTACTGTAGAATTCCTTTTTGGCCCATACTGTACTAAGAGCAGTATCTGGCATATCACCTGCTTTATATAAATGGCATTCATTGATAAAATGCATTCCAATACCATCATTTTGAGTTAAAAACTGGTTAATATAGCCTGAGTGGAACACATAGCTTCAATTCACTGGACATGTTGGCTAGTCAGAATGGCTATGAGAAAAGCTAAATGAGAAACAGCAGCAAGAAGAAATGATGGAGTAATGGCTAAATTGAAATTATAAATACAACCCATACTATACAGTAATTGTTTTTGTATAATGCAGAAGAATTAGTTAAAGCTTGTACCTGGGTTCTAATGTTTCCCTTTGAGGTTTAGTTTCTTATAAATGGCAAATGAGGTACCATTTATTAGAAAAAAAATCTTAAGGAGACACAAAGAGATTCTAATAGTTTCATTTTTATTTCAGAATATGTGAGAAAAATACAAACTGCAATGAAAATGATAGTTGACTGAATCATCAGGAGTTCAAAAGAGAGGTATAGGAAATTGAAAAAGTAAGCATCATTACTTCCCTTTAAACAACAGCGGGAATGAAAGAATCTGGAAAAGCATAAACAGTTGGTCAAGGACCACAAAAGGTTCACAAACCAGTACATACAACTGCTCATTCAACAGTCACATGCCTATTTTATCTCTATATGCCAGCAACAATGTTTAAAGTTTTTCTGGAGTGGTTGTATAATATTTGCTCTTATTATATATCTCTCTACTACTCCAACTATCTATTCTTAACCTTTAGTTAATATTTCTATTTTTGAAGGCTTCAATATGGCTTCAGAAAACCTGGGATACCTTCTGTATATCTCTATCACCATAGTTGCTGCGTCCTGAATTGTGTTCATTTCTCCTCTCCAAATTCATATACTGAACTCATATTATCCAGTGACTAAAAGTATTACTGTTTCTGGAGAACCTTTACAAAGGTCAATGATGTAAAGTGAAATCCTCAATTTAGGAATTAGTGTAATTGAATTCCATACAAATGGAAGAGATTAGGATACATACACATTCCACCGAAAGACCAGATACAGTTACAAGGAGAAAATGGCTGTCTATAAGATATGAATAGAAATTTCACAAGACTAAATCTGTTGATAACTTCAACAAAAGCATGTAACATGCTTGATACAAGAGGACTAAATATAGGGACTAGGGTTACCTGTGTCCTTGAAAATAATTGTTTTGCTCTAATAGAATTTATTCAATCATAATTGAAATTGTGTTTGGGAGACTCGAGTAGAGAAATAAGTCCATGACTTGAAGGTAATAGGAATGAAAAGAATGTTGCTGAGCAACATATATATGATTGAGCAACTGTAAAGAAAAAAGAAAATGTACTTTTTTCATGAATTTATCATCTAATACTCCCTAAACCCTGTAATTGTTTATTATTTCAGTTAATAGAAAAGAATGACAACACCGAAGAAAGAGTGATCATTAAAAAGGCCATAATATGTTGAATTGAGAGTGAGAATTTGACTAGATACTGGAATGAGACAAACTTCAATGTTCAGAAAAAAATTACAAAATGTCATCTATGAATTAATGTATGGAATAAAATAAAATGAGTCTAGACTTTTGAAAGTACATTACATACTTGTATAGGAACAAAACTTCACCTGAGTTTAATGAGAGAGGTATATATCAGGATGCAATGAATTTATATATATTTAGCTTGTTTTCTAGTACTAGACGTGACATTCCTTTTCTTGAGTGTGTTTTAAGTCCAATTCCAGAGATATTTTTGCACCTAATGTACATGCTCCATTCATATGGTTATTGTGCCATACTGATTATTGATGAGATTCAGAGTCATCATAGTTTGATAAGACTGTCTATCTCTCCCCTCTTCTGCTACTATGAAAGCTTGTCTTTAGGGAGTAGAGCATCCAAGTCAGCTTCATCTAAGAAGTTTTGTGGGCCTGCTTCTGAAGTACATGGTATCATCAGCTATAGAGAATCACTTCCCACATCTTGGGGCAGGGAGATAGCCATGGGCAACATCAGTGAACTGTATGTTTTATGAGTCTCTTAGAAAATGCTGGTCAACAACTGAAAAGATGGATTGTCATGTCTAGTATTGATATTATTGTTAGCTTATCTGTGGTTTGAGGAAGAAGAATCACCAGCTCAGGTGTGAAATGTTCATTAAAACTATATTTGTATGATTATATAAATTATACATATTATTGTAGCCAGAAGTTTTTCTCTGGTCCTGTGGCCTGATTATAAAATAATAATTCAGAAGCTTATACTAATTATAACTGCTCAGCCATTAGCTCAGGGCTATCACTGACTAGCTCTTACACTTAAACTCAGCCCATTTTTGTTAATCTATATGTCACCACATGTTGCATGGCTTTACTTGTGTGTGATTACATGCTGTTCCATGGATGGCAGGCTGGTGTCTCCTACTCGGCCTTCCTCTTCCCAGAATTCTCCTTGTCTGCTTACCCCACCTATACTTCCTGCCTGGCTACTGACCAATGAGCATTTTAGTAAACTAGTGTACAAAAGCATTATCCCACAGCATATTATAGGTTTTTAAAAGGAAAATTGTTTATAATATGGCTCACAGTGCTAAGGAAATGGAGTTGTTCACTGGAGGCAGTATTCTCAGGAAAGTTTTTAAGGTACTTTCATAATTCCCTCAGAAACTTCAAAAGCTAGGCTTAAATTTTCTACATTGCTCTCAATATTCTTATCTTACAAGGGAGCCCACTGTACTCTGAAAACTCAATGGCTTTTTCCAACAAAAATTCAAATGCCTCCATAATCTTCCCTTAAACACGTGGTCAGATCTGTCACAATATCCCACAACAAGGCACCAATTTATGTTTACTTACATTTTCTATTGCTGTGATAAAATATCCTGACCAAAGCAATTTAGGGAAGAAAGAATTTATTTCATCTTACTGCTTAATCCATAATCTAAGGAAGAAACTCAAGCCAGAGGCAGTGACTGATGTAGAAGCTATGTAGGAATTTTGCTTACTGGCCTGCCCCTCATGGCTTACATTCCTGTTTTCTTATACAACTCAGGCCCACCTGCCCAGATGTGGCACTGCTCCATAAGGGATGAGCCCACCCACATTAAACATCTATCAAGAAAATTCACCACAGACTTGCCTATAGACATATCTTATGGTGAGTGTCATTTTTTCAATTTAGAGTCCCTCTTTCCATATAAGTCTCACTTCTGTCAAGTTAACATAAAAATAAGCAGCGTAATAAATTAAAAAAAAAACAATTGCGTTATTTGGAAGAATCATAACTAGCCATAGCATAGCTATATCATTTCCCACAGAAAGAGAGTACTTGGTATTCAAATATTTGTTGAATCAAAAAAAGTTCTCTATTTTCTAATGTCTCTTCTGTTTCTAAATACTTTGTGATTTTGGTAATACTCATCAGTCTCTATGGTGTTTATCCTGTTGTCTATTTCCTGCACATCAAGAAAAACTTCATGAAATCAATTTCATGAATCTATACCTTATGTGATCCAGTCTCTGTGTAGCTATCCTTTAGATTCATGTCATTCATCATCTATCCTTGATATTCCTAATTGTCAGTGGCTTAATCTTCCATTCAGAGTCTTTGTGAATGATGTTTTTTTTTTTTCATTCTATCCTCTCATTTTATAAACACTTCCTTACTTGTTAGGCTAAACATAACTTTGGGTGTTTATTCTTGATCTCCTGTTGCCCTGGCCGTATCCCCTAATGCATACTGTAGCATGAATCTTAGAAGGTCTTATTAATAAAAACAAACTTGGAGCAAGATATTGGGGTGAATGCTGGAAGATCAGAGAAACAGAACAAGCCACAGCCACCTCATGTCACCATTTCCTTAGCTGATCTTGTTTCCACAAACTGGAATCCATTGTGTCCTCATCTGAATGGATCTCAGCTGAACTGATGCTAAAAGCCAAATAGCTTAACAAGGCTCTAGTTCCTGGTCCTCATGCCTTATATACCTTCCTGCTTCCTGCCATCACTTCCTGGGATTAAAGGCATGTGCCACCATGCCTGGCTGTTTCCAGTGTGACTTTGAACTCACAAAGATCCGAATGGATCTCTGCCTCCAGAATGCTAAGATTAAAGGTGTGTGTGCCACCATTTTCTGGCCTCTAGGTCTGTCTAGTGGCTGTTCTGTCCTCTGACTCCAGATAAGTTTATTAGGGTGCACAATATATTGGGGAACACAATATCACCACAGCATTCTTTAAATATTTCTTTTTTCAAATAATATTTATATTATATTGTAGGGCTCTATTTACTTCTTTTGTTTTGTTCCATATTCTGATGTATATTATGCATTATGTCTAGAATTTATAGCATTGTTCCTGTATACTCTGAACCTAAGTTGTTTTTACAATGTGCAAAGAAAAATTCAGTGAGTCCTTTTCTGAGAACAAATTCAGTACTATTTATAAAACTAAAGTTTACATTTTAATTATTGATATGCATCTTCAGATCATGAACAGAATATATTCACCATGACAATTTTTCCAACTAACTATTCAACTGCACCATGCTAAAATTTTGCTACAGTCTTTGTTCTGAACAATCTTTGTTCAGAAACTTCACACATTATCCTCAAAAAATTGATCCTAGACTATAGGACCTAGAGAGTCCTTAAACATTTAATGTGTTTGAATAGAAGATATGGCAAACTAAATGTTTTTGATAAACAATACTCATAGTAGTTAGTATGGTATAGCATATGATCACACTAGTTGGCACAGAATTGAGTAGAGATGGGACTATGAGGGTAATTAAGGTATAATTATGATTCCATTTTATTTATTATTTAAATCAAATATAGTTTCACTACACGTTAAAATAGATACAGTATCAGATTGGATTGATTACACTCAGGGTGCAAACAAGAAAAACAAATTCTTCCAAACAAATGAACTCACCATTTGAGATCCAGAATTACATTCTCAGTCTGATAAAGGATACTCAGTGACCTTATCACATGATCATATAGTAACAGAGAAAACAAGTGAGCATAGGCCCCACTCTTTGAAAAAAGGCACTTGATTTAGGTTAGCATTGTGAGGAATAAAGTTCCAAAGTAAGAAAGTAATAGTGTTCACACAGCCTGCATCTATTAGCCTGTTAAAAATCTTAGCAAGCATCTGTAGCTCTTGATCACTGGGATTCCTCCTAATCTCTCCAATCTCATAGAGGAAGAAAATGTATGTTATATTTGAAAGAGTTAGCCATGGATTAAATATCAAATGTCTTCCACTCATTCATATGTTAAAATCTTTATCCATAGTTGGTAGTGCTGTTTGGAGCCTCACTGGAGGAAGTATATTGTACAGTGGGGTGAGCCTTGAATTTTAACCCTCTGCTTCCTAACCGTGGATACAAGGTAACCAGATATTTCCTCAATCTCTTGCTACTATGTTTTACCATGGATGATAGATTATACCTTTAAACTATTAGACATAAAAGCCAACAACAACAAAATTTTTTCCTTCAGGAAAATAAGTAATAATAAATAAATGAAAGTTATGATAACTGCTGAATATGGTCAGTTTTAGAAGCAAAATTTGTATGAAACTAAGTCAAAAGATATTGTATAAAAGTATAAAACAATATTAGAGTTCCTACCTTGAATAACTAAGAAGATAACATTCCCAAACTACAGGAGATAAATTATGAAAATTATTATAATGATTTTTTCTGTGGCTACCTATCCAGCTGTATGTCAACATTGATCTGTTTTCTTTTATATTTGGTATGTTTGATATTGCTCTCCAGCATTATAATGATATTAAGAGAATCTTTTGTTGAAGTATAAAACCCCATGATCTAAAATATAGTTCAGAAATGTACCAAGCCAGAAAACAGCAAGTCATGGCTATGAATAGTTTTAAAAGGACAATGCTAATTTCCAAAAGGATTTCTTTCTTTAAACAAATCCTAGTTTATGTGTATTACTAGAATAAGAACTACATATTATTTTAGATCTAGCATTTCTAATGTGTTTGTTTGTTGCTTCATTAGTTATGAGTATATAAGTTCCTGATGGCCTGGAACTTGCTTTGTAGACCAGGCTATCCTGAACTCACAAAAATCTTCCAAACTCTTTCACCCTACTGCTAGAATTGAAGTCGTCTGCCACCATGATCAGCTGCCAATCTTTTAAGACAATTGTTGAATGGATTATAATGATTTGAAAGATCCAAAATACACTAATTCTTCACACAAAAAAATTATTTTATTTTAAGATAAGCCAATAAATTTATTTATTAAGAATTGTGGTTTGAGTTGGGCAACGGTGGCACACGCCTTTAATCCCAGTACTCAGAAGACAGAGCCAGGCAGATCTCTGTGAGTTTGAGGCCAACCTGGTCTATAGGGTGAGATCCAGGACAGGCACCAAAACTACACAGAAAAACCCTGTCTATAAAACACCAGAATCATGGTTTGTATCACAGACTTATAAGATAGCTAATAATGTTTATTTTATTGTAGACTCCCTTCCACAAATCAAGTATGTTGCATATTCAAATTTATAATAAACAAAAGTAAAAACATCCATAACCAAATTGTAGGTGGAAGTTTCTGTCCCACCATCAACTCCCAAATACCCAGCAGCAGTTTGCCAATTTACCATACAGAGGCTTATATTAACTATAAATGATAAGCTCAGGCTTATTACTAACTAGCTCTTACACTTAAAATAACCCATAATTTGTATCTATGTTAGCCACGTGGCTTGGTAAATTTTCTCAGTGCAATGTACTCATTTTTTTCCTGTAGCTGAAATTTTCTTGTTCCTGCCGGCTCCTATATGGCCCCATTGTCCTGCAGCTTCTCAGACACAAGTAAACAAACAAGAGGCTTATATTATTTTTAAACTATGGCCATGGCAGGCTCCTTACTAGGCCTCAGAATTTTATAAAATACATCATGTCAATAATAAAGGTTTAAAAAAGAATTTTCCATAACCTGGCAATAAGCCAAAGAAATAGTAAAGAAATGTCCTACTTGTTCCTTCTACAATCAAACACCATCACCCGCAGGATGTAACCCAAAGGGTACTCAGAGGAATGAAATCTGGCAGATGGATGTGTTTCACTTTGCAAAATTTGGAAAATTGAAATATGTATACCATACCATAGATACTTATTCAGGATTTCAATGGGCAACTGCTTTGAGTTCTGAAAAAGCTGATTCTGTAATCACTCATTTGCTAGAAGTTATGGCCATCATTGGTATACCTGCACAAACCAAAACTGACAATGCTCCCTCATATGTATCTGTTAAAATGAAACAGTTTTTTGCTTATTACAATATAGAGCATATTACAGGATTACCACATAATCCTACAGGTCAAGCATTTATAGAAAGATCAAACAGAACTCTAAAGGATTTGCTAAATAAACAGAAAGGGGTAACAACCCCCCCCCCAGAAATAGACTGCATAATGCTCTAATAACTTTGAATTTTCTTAATGCCAATGAGAAAGGAACAACAGTTGCAGAGAGACATTGGATAATAGTAAAAACTACAGAATTAAATCAGCCTATATACTTTAAGGATGTGCTGACCTCAAAATGGAAACCAGGGTATGTGTTACTTTGGGGACGAGGTTTTGCTTCTGTTTCTACAGGAGAAGACAAGCTGTGGGTACCATCAAAATTGATAAAGGTTCAATTTGAACAACAGAGAACTCTTAATTAGAGGAGGTGATAGTTTATCAACCAGCATTAACATCCAATTTAAACTAACTTATACCAGTAACACATGCCTTTTCATTTAATCAGATAATAACCTGCCAAAAAGGAACATCCCCAAAATTAGTCTTGGGGAAAGGTTTTTGTTTTTGTTTTTTAAGGGAATGAAGGTTAAGGAATCTGAAGAACACTGGACAAATGAGACAACTGAAGAAAAGGGACAAATCGTCTATCTCAAGAAACAGAGTGAAACGACAGATGGGTATATATTATCTAAAAAATTTTGTTTTCCTAAATGTTTGTTTCTGCTTTTCTCTAAAGATTTAACACTATTGGTCTTCTAATAGTCCCAGTTCAATTAAAATTTAAAGCTGACTTTGGAGTTGGAGAATAGCTCTCTCCTTCTTTAAACTCCAGCATGTTGTTAAAAGGAAAATGCAAACTCCCTGTATCATGCTAGAATAAAAGAGCCATCTTCTGCTATGGGACATGACAAAAGCCAAATTAATTAAGGGACTCTTCTATTTTAATCTCAACTCTTTGATTCTATTCTGATTCTTTAAACTTTTCTTAAATTATGAATTTTATATCAAAATTTACAAGATTAATATATATATACATTTTAATCTGTTTTAAGATATGAATGGTCATATAATGTACTAACTAATTCTAGAAAAAAGGCTTCAATTAGCTGCATATATATGTCTTTGTGTTCGAGTCTCTTTTCAGTTTTCTGCAGGAATTCACGGCCAGGCCTAACATTAACTGAAGTCTCCAGGAAGAAGATGGGGCCCACAACAACAATTCCATGTGGACAATAATAATAACATAACTAAGCTGACAAACATCATCTACATATCAGCTTTGAACTACAAGGTGCTCAGAGTAATTTTGAGATGACTAGCTGAGATGATCCAGTCTCAAAGACTACTTGAATAAGGACTTGAGATAAACCCTGAACTTTGGCATTATACACAGACTGGATAATGAAAGACAGAGTTACCTTTCCTAGAATTTGACAATTAACATAAATTTTTTCTTTCAGC